>NC_091993.1:129515011-129815011 GCF_044704955.1 Pristiophorus japonicus
GGAATTAGAATGTATTGTGTAAATGGGGCCCAGACTCAAATTTGGCAGAAACCAACTTAATTTACAGATACAAAAAGCAATTCAACACAATTTTCTGATAACCATAAGTTTCTTAATCACCTTCACAGATCAGAAGAGTTCAAGTGGGAATACAAAGACTTCTTGTTCAGAGGACTCTGGGTCACCTTACATTCGTGCCTTAAAACAAGGGCAACGTAAGCTCCGCCTCCAACAGCACCATTTGTAATCCTTTAGGTTTTGTTTAATTTGGTCCCTCTTTAGCTGAAGGTTTTATTTTTCTCAAAGCACTCGATGGGCACAAGCAATTCCCGACAGAAAGCGTCAGAGCTTCCAACTCGGGAACTAACCCCAGCAACCGTTGCATTTCGCTCCATGGACCTTCGTGGGAATGAGCAGCGCTGGCACAGCCCATCGTGGATCCCAAAGTTCGCCCAATCTCGTCCCGCACCCTTCCACCCAATCACACCCTCTCACAAAGCAATCCACCCAGTTGGCTCCTGAATTTGCCAATCCCGTGTAGTCTCACACTGGCCCCCGACAAGCACCCTGTGCGGGCAGACAATTCACACAGTGCCCGTGGGGGAGGGGGGAGAACTCGAGGGGAGGGGCAGAGTGGGAACGCGAGGGGAGGGGAGGGGGGAGAGCTCGGAGTGAGGGAGATGGGAGGGGAGGGGAGGGTGGAGAACGCGAGGGGAGGGGAGGGTGGAGAACTCGAGGGGAGGGGGAGGGGGAGAACCCAAGGGGAGGAGGAAGGTGGACTCGAGGGGAGGGGGAAAATGTGAGGGGAGGGGGACGGTGGAGAACTCGAGGGCAGGGGGAGGGAGGAGAAATCGAGGGGAGGGGAGGGAGGAGAATTCAAGGGGCAGGGTAGAGTGGAGAACTCGAGGGGAAGGGGAGAACACGAGGGGAGGGACAGGGTAGGGAACTCGAGGGGAGGGGCAGGGTGGAGAATGCGAGGGGAGGGCATTGTTCGACACACTCTTGGTTCCCAGCATGGGCGTGTGTCAGACAGAACATCGGGTGGGCATTGGGACCAGCTTCGCGCGAGTGCTCCGATGGTTGCCAACACAGTGCCCGTGTTGGTTTGTTGGATGGTAACTTGGGACCATGAACGGTACCCGAGCATGAGCAGCATCTTTGGGAGAGCTGGGGGGTGAACTGCTGAAAAATTGAAACAAATTGAAACAAAACACAAAGTAAAAGTGTTCATTCACGAACGACTGTCTATGCTGCCACTTGACCAACCGTACCATCAAGCACATTTCATGAACCCACTGCCCGATTGCAAAACAGAGAATTACATCGATTTATGGCACAGAAACAGGCCATTGGGCCCACCGCTCCGTGCCGGGGTTTATGCTCCACACCAGCCCCCTCCCACCCTTCTCCATCGCACCCCATCACCATTCAGCCATGAACTCATTGAATGGCGGTGCAGGCTAGAAGGGCCGAATGGCCTACTCCTGCACCTATTTTCTATGTTTCTATGTTTCTATATCCCTATATTATTTTCTCCCTCATGTGTTTATCTACCCTCCCCTTTAATACATCGATACTATTCGCCTCAACCCCTCCCTGTGGCAGCGAGTTCCATATTCTCACCGCTCTCTGGGTAAAGAGGTTTCTCCTGAATTCCCCGTTGGGTTTATCAGTGACTGTCTGATATTGATGGCCCCGAGTTCTGGTCTCCACCACAAGTAGAACCACCTTCTCTACGTCTACCCTATCGAACCCCTTGATCATTTTAAGGTCACCCCTCAGCCTTCTCTTTTCTCGAGAAAAGGGCTCCCACCTTTCCTGATAGTTATAGCCTCTCGATTCTGGTATCATCTTCTTGTCACTTTCTCCAGTGCCTCTACACTGTGTAATGAGAGAGGATTAATTAGCAATCTCGTTGTGCGAGGCCCCTTGGGGAAGAGTGACCATAATATGGTGGAATTCTGCATTAGGATGGAGAATGAAACAGTTAATTCAGAGACCATGGTCCAGAACTGAAAGAAGGCTAACTTTGAAGGTATGAGGCGTGAATTGGCTAGGATAGATTGGCGAATGATACTTAAGGGGTTGACTGTGGATGGGCAATGGCAGACATTTAGAGACCGCATGGATGAACTACAACAATTGTACATTCCTGTCTGGCGTAAAAATAAAAAAGGGAAGGTGGCTCAACCGTGGCTATCAAGGGAAATCAGGGATAGTATTAAAGCCAAGGAAGTGGCATACAAATTGGCCAGAAATAGCAGCGAACCCGGGGACTGGGAGAAATTTAGAACTCAGCAGAGGAGGACAAAGGGTTTGATTAGGGAAGGGAAAATGGAGTACGAGAAGAAGCTTGCAGGGAACATTAAGGCGGATTGCAAAAGTTTCTATAGACATGTAAAGAGAAAAAGGTTAGTAAAGACAAACGTAGGTCCCCTGCAGTCAGAATCAGGGGAAGTCATAACGGGGAACAAAGAAATGGCAGACCAATTGAACAAGTACTTTGGTTCGGTATTCACTAAGGAGGACACAAACAACCTTCCGGATGTAAAAGGGGTCAGAGGGTCGAGTACGGAGGAGGAACTGAGGGAAATCCTTATTAGTCGGGAAATGGTGTTGGGGAAATTGATGGGATTGAACGCCGATAAATCCCCAGGGCCTGATGGACTGCATCCCAGAGTACTTAAGGAGGTGGCCTTGGAAATAGCGGATGCATTGACAGTCATTTTCCAACATTCCATTGACTCTGGATCAGTTCCTATGGAGTGGAGGGTAGCCAATGTAACCCCACTTTTTAAAAAAGGAGGGAGAGAGAAAACAGGGAATTATAGACCGGTCAGCCTGACCTCAGTAGTGGGTAAAATGATGGAATCAATTATTAAGGATGTCATAGCAGCGCATTTGGAAAAAGGTGACATAATAGGCCCAAGTCAGCATGGATTTGTGAAAGGGAAATCATAGAAACATAGAAACATAGAAAATAGGTGCAGGAGCAGGCCAGTCAGCCCTTCTAGCCTGCACTGCCATTCAATGAGTTCATGGCTGAACATGAAACTTCAGTATTCCCTTCCTGCTTTCTCGCCATACCCCTTGATCCCCCGAGTAGTAAGGACTTCATCTAACTCCCTTTTGAATATATTTAGTGAATTGGCCTCAACTACGTTCTGTGGTAGAGAATTCCACTGGTTCACCACTCTCTGGGTGAAGAAGTTTCTCCTCATCTCGGTCCTAAATGGCTTACCCCTTATCCTTAGACTGTGGCCCCTGGTTCTGCACTTTCCCAACATTGGGAACATTCTTCCTGCATCTAACCTGTCTAAACCCGTCAGAATTTTAAACGTGCTTGCCAAATCTTCTGGAATTTTTTGAGGATGTTTCCAGTAAAGTGGACAAGGGAGAACCAGTTGATGTGGTATATTTGGACTTTCAGAAGGCTTTCGACAAGGTCCCACACAAGAGATTAATGTGCAAAGTCAAAGCACATGAGATTGGGGGTAGTGTGCTGACGTGGATTGAGAACTGGTTGTCAGACAGGAAGAAAAGAGTAGGAGTAAATGGGTACTTTTCGGAATGGCAGGCAGTGACTAGTGGGGTACCGCAAGGTTCTGTGCTGGGGCCCCAGCTGTTTACACTGTCCATTAATGATTTAGACGAGGGGATTAAATGTAGTATCTCCAAATTTGCGGATGACACTAAGTTGGGTGGCAGTGTGAGCTGCGAGGAGGATGCTATGAGGCTGCAGAATGACTTGGATAGGTTAGGTGAGTGGGCAAATGCATGGCAGATGAAGTATAATGTGGATAAATGTGAGGTTATCCACTTTGGTGGTAAAAACAGAGAGACAGACTATTATCTGAATGGTGACAGATTAGGAAAAGGGAAGGTGCAACGAGACCTGGGTGTCATGGTACATCAGTCATTGAAGGTTGGCATGCAGGTACAGCAGGCGGTTAAGAAAGCAAATGGCATGTTGGCCTTCATAGCGAGGGGATTTGAGTACAGGGGCAGGGAGGTGTTGCTACAGTTGTACAGGGCCTTGGTGAGGCCACACCTGGAGTATTGTGTACAGTTTTGGTCTCCTAACTTGAGGAAGGACATTCTTGCTATTGAGGGAGTGCAGCGAAGATTCACCAGACTGATTCCCGGGATGGTGGGACTGACCTATCAAGAAAGACTGGATCAACTGGGCTTGTATTCACTGGAGTTCAGAAGAATGAGAGGGGACCTCATAGAAACGTTTAAAATTCTGACGCGTTTAGACAGGTTAGATGCAGGAAGAATGTTCCCAATGTTGGGGAAGTCCAGAACCAGGGGTCGCAGTCTAAGGATAAGGGGTAAGCCATTTAGGACCGAGATGAGGAGAAACTTCTTCACCCAGAGAGTGGTGAACCTGTGGAATTCTCTACCACAGAAAGTTGTTGAGGCCAATTCACTAAATATATTCAAAAGGGAGTTAGATGAAGTCCTTACTACTAGGGGGATCAAGGGGTAAGGCGAGAAAGCAGGAAGGGAATACTGAAGTTGAATGTTCAGCCATGAACTCATTGAATGGCGGTGCAGGCTAGAAGGGCTGAATGGCCTACTCCTGCACCTATTTTCTATGTTTCTATATTTCTATGTTTCTCCATCCTTTCTGTGATATGGAGACCAGAACAGTGCACAGTAACGCCCAGTGTGGCCTAACCAATGTTTTATATGAGTTTAATATTGCTTTTCAATGCTATCCCTCTCGAAATGAACCCCCATTGCTTCGTTTGCTATTTTTATGGCCTTATTAACTTGCGTCGTTGCTTTTAGTGATTTGTGAATCCATACCCATGGAGCCCTCTGGCCCTCTACCCCATTTAGATGCTTGTTTTCCCAGGTGTATGTGATCTCATTACTACTCTTACCAAAATATAGCACCTCACACTTATCCAAATTGAAACTCTTCCAGACACGATGGGCCAAATGGCCTTCTGTGCTGTAAATTGCTATGATTTGACAATTACACGCCTATTCTGCAAGGTTATTGACATCTTCGCAGTCAGCTGTGGCTCAGTGAGTAGCAGCCTCACCTCTGAGTCAGAAGGTTCTGGGTTCAAGTTCCACTCCAGGGACATGAGTACATAAAAAATCCAGGCTGACACTCCAGTACAGTACCGAGGGAGCGCTGCACTGCTGGAGGTTCTGTCTTTTGCATGAGATGTTAAACCGAGGCCCCGTCTGTTCTTTCAGGTGGATGTAAAAGATCCCATGGCACTATTTCGGAGAAGAACATGGGATTTATTCCCGATGTCCTGGGGCCAATGTTTATCCCTCAATCAACATTAAAAAAAACAGATTATCCGGTCATTGTCACATCGCTGTTTGTGGGAGCTTGCTGTGCGCAAATTGGCTGCCGCGTTTCCCGCATTACAACAGTGACTACATTGCAAAAGTACTTCATCGGCTGTAAAGCACTTTGAGACGTCCGGTGGTCATGAAGGGCGCTATATAAATGCAAGTCTTTCTTTCTTGTATTTTGTCGCAGTGCTCCTCAGCAGTAACTAAATCCCCACAATTCCGTGTTATCCATAACATTTGATTTTGTAGTTTTGATTCCCGAGTCCAACTCGTGAATGTAAATAGTGAACACTTCTCACCTTCCGCCAGTGTGAGTAAGTACCTCTAACCCGGCCTCTCCTTCTGTAGTGAGCTTTCTAACCATTCCGCCAACTGTCACCTGACTCCACGGCCTCTGACCTTTAACAGTAAAAATTCAACAGACATTTTCTTGCCTGAATGCAAAACAAAGAGTTATTGAGGGTAATTTGCAACCTGGGTGTGTGGGCAGTAATGAGGCAGAACCACTCGCTCACCCCTCTGTGGGAAAAAACTGATTTTCATCCCCTTAATTTTAATCGAACAAAGATTGGGCATGTTCTAGAAGGTAAGAAGTGAAACTCAATCAGATTAGCAGGGGTGGTGTGGGTAGACATTGCCCCCAATAGAACCATAGCCGGTCAGTCCCATTTTATAGGTAATATTTTCACCAACCATATCTCTCACTTTCTCTGTCTCTTGCTATCTCATTGTCTCTCTCTGTTTTGCTTTTTCTCTCTCCCTCCATCTGGGTCTCTCTCTCTCTGTCTCTCTCTCTCTCTCTGTCTCTTGCTCTCTCGTGGTCTCTCTCTATTTTTCTTTTTCTCTCTCCCTCCATCCAGGTCTCTTTCTGTTTCATTTTCTCTGTCTCTCTCTCTCTCTCTGCCTCTCTCTCTCTCTCTCTCTCTCTCCCCCTCTGTGTATCTTGCTCTACCTCTTTCCGTACCACTCTCTTTCTGTGTTTCTCTGTTGCCACAACTCTCTCTCTCTCTCTACTTCTGCACCTCTTGTTTTCTCTCTCTCTCTGTCTCTCCCTGGCATTACACGCGCACTTGATCCTCACAATTCTTTTGCTGTATTTACATATTGAGTGAATTGAATTTCCATTTTATGAAATTGATGAAAGCAAATGGAGATGTGGGCTGATAGTGCAAACCCAGCTCTGGGTGAGTGTGACCGTGATTCCTGCAGCTCTGAACTGATACAGGATCAGACGCTGCAAACAATTCCTTCCACTCAGCCCACATGCTTCATTTACAATAATATAATCGCAGCAACATAATTGTCTTCTTGCAGATGCAAGTGAAGCATTTACTGAAAGCGTTTCTTAATCATTTAGCCACTGTACAAGACTGGAAGATCGGAGAGCGGGCTTGTACAAGTTGACACGTGTGCACATACACAGCCTCTCTACACACTCATGTAGGGCATTGCCCAGGGTGGGACTGACACTACAGAGCAGGAAGTGTGGATTGTCACCTCAGTCAGGGTTCTACAATTAATCTCGGCGTCCCTGGGCTCAGGCAGTGACAATCTAGTCTGCGTGGCTGCTGTTGTTCTCTATCCAATGACAGGATGTACGTGTAGGTGGGGAACGGGATCAGGCTTGAAACTGTGATGCTCCCCACTGTCGAATAGCAAAGTGCCACTCACCGTCAGGGCTCAGCCACGAAGTTGGCCACGCGGGAGAGATATCGCTGCACACTCCCTTTCCCAGCGAGGACTCCACAGACACAGGGAGCAAGGTTCCACTTTCTGGGAGGAACAGCAGACCAGGCCGGCAATCAGGACCCTTGCATTCACCGACAGGCACCGACCGGTCTGAGCCCTGACTGGGGCCGAGGAGTATCAGACAGAGCAGGTTCCAGCGCCCGCACTGCCTCGTGCACTGAGCTTTTTACTACAGTGATTACAGCTTCTAAATTGTCATTAGAAACGGGACATTAATCACATTTAAACACATCCACGCCAAGGTCTCCATTAAAGAGAAAACTAATCGAAGTGTGGTGTGGATTTATGGACTGCCGCCTTTATGTGTGTCAGCCATGGCTCAGTGGGCAGCGCTCTCGCCTCAGAGTCAGAAGGTTGTGGGTTTAAACCCCACTCTAGAGACGTGAGCACCGAATCTACGCTGATGCTTTCAGTGCTGAGGGAGTGCTGCACTGTCGGAGGTGCCGTCTTTCAGATGAGACATTAAACCGAGGCCCAGTCTGCTCTCTCAGGTGCATGTAAAAGATCCCATGGCACTACTTCGAAGAAGAGCAGGGGAGTTATCCCCGGTGTCCTGGGGCCAATATTTATTCCATAACCAACATAACAATAAAACAAATTATCTGGTCATTACCACAGTGCTGTTTGTGGGAGCTTGTGGTGCACAAATTGGCTCCCCCATTTTCTACATTACAGCAATGACAAAAGTACTTCTTTGGCTGCAAAGTGCTTTTATTTGATCCATGAAGACTGGCTCCTGTTCCCCTGTGGCTACTCTGGTGTTTTAAAGGCTTGAGATTTGAGCCCCAGACGACACACAGGCAAGTATCTCTGGGCCAATCATTCTGTCAGCTAAAACCGTCCTCTGTCCCTTGACTGCTGAGGGTTCAGTTCCATAGTACCTGCTCCCAGCCCCACCCTGTCCCACCCACACTCGTTCCACCCCCACCCCGTCCCACCCACACTCGTTCCACCCCCATCCCTCCCACCGCCACCCCTCCCAACCCCACCCCTCACCCCTCCCACTCCTACCCGTCACCCCTCCCAGCTGCACCCCACACTTCTCCCAACCCCTAGCCCTTCCACCCCGCATCCCTCCCAGCCCACTAGCTTGAACTGTGCGCCCAGGCAGCGCGTGTCGACAGGGAGGAGTCATCACAGGCACGATTGTATTCTCACCGACATACACTTACATACACACTCACACACACACTCACTGACATACACTTACATACACACTCACACACACACTCACCGACATACACTTACGTATGCACTTGCGCATGCACGCAGTAGTCCAGCAGAAACTACAGGAAATGACTGAGGACATTTGAGACATATTTATCTTTCTGGAAACGAATCAGAGGAACATCGGAGCAGGAGTAGGCCATTCAGCCCCTCCAGCCTGTTCCACCATTCAATGAGATCATGACTGATCTGCGACCTAACTCCTTATACCTACTTGCCTTTGGCCCATATCCCTTAATACCTTTGGTTAACAGAAATCTATCAATCTCGGATTGAAAATTAACAATTGACCCAGCATCGATTGCCGTTTGGGGAAGAGAGTTCCAAACCTCTACCATCCTTTGTGTGTAGAAGTGTTTCCTAATCTCATCCTGAAAGGTCTGGCTCTAATTTTTAGACTCTGCCCCTCGTTTAGACTCCCCAACCAGCGGGAATAGTCTCTCTCTGTCTACCCTATCTGTTCCCCTAAATATCCTGAAAACTTCGATCAAATCACCCCTTAACTTTCTACATCCAGGAAATACAACCCTGATTGTGTAAATAACCTCATAACGTAACCCTTGACGTGTAGGTTCTTCACGCCCGACCCTGGGACCCACACTCCATACAGCAGACTGTGTGTCGGACACCCACTCGCTGTGAGCAATACCACAGGAGGTCTACAACGTAGATATCACAAAACACCAGCAAATCACAACTGAACACTAAGAGACTGAAAGCCAGTCATACTATCCTAGTTTTTCTGACCTGGAGATAATCCAAACTCTCTCCAAGCAACTGCTAATCAATATTAACTTCCAACATAGGTTAATATCCAACATATTACCTCCATAATGTGCCTGTTTACACCACGTCTTGGCAGGGTGCACACCTGCAGTGCATGTTGTTGCAGGGGAAGACTAAACACCAAAATGATAATCCATTGACCAACCCACAACACGTTGTACCGAAAACCCTTGAAACGTTAGGGTGCGCTGAAATAATACATCAAAGTGTAACTCTTACAATATAGAGGGGCGACAATATATGTATAAAACACCACTATCGCAGGTTAATTTTGTGAATGGTTTTGCTTGTTATGGGATGCCAAGGCAGCAACATGGAAGATTTCCTTTCCCTTGCTAGGGTCAGGCCCCCTCCGCTCGGGTTTCCGTGGGGAACGGGTAGAGCAAAGGATGGAGCTCACTGCAAGAATCTGCAGCACGCAGTATGCTTGGTGCCTCGAGGCCTTGGCAGACTCTGGGAGAGGCTCACAGTCTCTCAACACCCCACACACCACTTCATTCAGGAGACTCAGTACCAGTCGCTGTGATCACAGACCTCCAGCTCCACATCGCCGTGAGCTACACGCCACTCCACCCTGTCCAGCACTGCCTCCCAAACGCTCTCACTGAGGGTTCAAAACTATCTAAATTGCATATCATAAACATCACCCATCAGTTGTGATTATTAATACTGCTGTTTGGTTGCTGAACAAACGAGTCAAACTTGTTTGTCGTTATTGACACTTGAATTATTTTGTCAAAGCTACAAAACACCCAACCTATTGTCCATTGCCCTGTGTGTGACTCCCTGCCCACTGTCCATTGCTCTGTGTGACTCCCTGCCCACTGTCCATTGCCCTGTGTGACTCCCTGCACACTGTCCATTGCCCTGTGTGTGACTCCCTGCCCACTGTCCATTGCCCTGTGTGTGACTCCCTGCCCACTGTCCATTGCCCTGTGTGTGACTCCCTGCCCACTGTCCATTGCCCTGTGTGTGACTCCCTGCCCACTGTCCATTGCCCTGTGTGTAACTCTGTGCCCACTGTCCATTGCCCTGTGTGTGACTCCGTGCCCACTGTCCATTGCCTTTAACTGTGAAAACCTGGCTGGACAAAATATTAAATTGGATTAGGAAGAGGCACTACTCTCTGACAAAATGATTTCCTGAATATCTTTGTGATTCGGAATTCCTTCCCCAAAGATAGATTGGGTCTCATTGTTTGGCCGACAATGTTACTTTAACTCTGAATGAGTTGCTGTCGGGTTTTATGCTCAAGCTCGACACTTTCAACTCTACAAAAACAATTACTCAGTCACTGAAGTTTCTACAAAGCAGTCAGTCACAGGGAATAGGTCATTTTCAGGCATCCTGGACCATCATCAAACACTCCCAGGGCAGGTACAGGGGGTTAGATACAGAGTAAAGCTCCGTCTATACTGTCCCATCAAACACTCCCAAGGCAGATACAGGGGCTTAGATACAGAGTAAAGCTCCCTCTACACTGTCCCATCAAACACTCCCAGGGCAGATACAGGGGGTTAGATACAGCGTAAAGCTCCCTCTATACTGTCCCATCAAACACTCCCAGGGCAGATACAGGGGGTTAGATACAGAGTAAAGCTCCCTCTACACTGTCCCATCAAACACTCCCAGGGCAGGTACAGCACGGGGTTAGATACAGAGTAAAGCTCCCTCTACACTGCACCATCAAACACTCCCAGGGCAGGTACAGGGGGTTAGATACAGAGTAAAGCTCCCTCTACACTGTCCCATCAAACACTCCCAGGGCAGGTTCAGGGGGTTAGATACAGAGTAAAGCTCCCTCTACACTGCACCATCAAACACTCCCAGGGCAGGTACAGTAAGGGGTTAGATACAGAGTAAAGCTCCCTATACACTGCCCACCGGCCGGGTTGAAGTTACTGTAAAGGAGCTGCAGCCTGTGTTGGTCTGGTGCCGCACAGTTAGTCTCAGGTCGTTCACGGGTTGAGGGAGCCAGTTAGGATTCTTCCTCTGCGTTTTGCAGCAGGTCACAAGCTGTGTGAGCAGGGACCGGGTGTACAGATTTCTGCAATTGCATCTAAACTGCTCACAAATCACTCCAGGCTCTGTTAATTTAACCGGCCCACAAATACTCGCTGCATTGTTGACACACGTTCTTGAAGTGTTCAATAGAGAAAAGACTGTTCCCTGATGGCTCTGCTGGTTTCCATATTGATCATGCCTGTGTTTAACTGCAGTGTGACAGCCCGGCACTTCAAAGGGAGCTCATTGTGTGAAGCGCTTTAAAATACTTGGACGTGATACAGCGCTGTATAAACAGACGTACAACTGTTGTTGTAGGAGCAACGGCTCCAGGTTCCATTCGTGGCCAATGCCAGATTTGACAGTCTGAGTCAGGGTGGTGCAAATCTGCTTCACGTCCCAGTGGTAGGGTGTGTAAGGAAGCAGCAGGCAGGACCCTCCCTGAGGAGCAAGTCCACTGACCCCTCATGGATAGTGAGTGTGTGGGAATGTCAAGTGAGGACAGTATCAGGTCAGCTCTGATTCCCTTCCCTCCTCCCATGGTGGAATAGTGTGCCCACACCCATTCTCACACACAAGCAACGGGGTGCAGTACCGGATGGTGCCTGACACCCTGTGGACCTGCTCCCACAGCAAGAGTTTGCCTCTTGAGGACACGAGGCCAAGGGGAGATCTGGTAGAGGTGTTTAAGGTTAAGAGGAGTTTTGATACATTAAATAAGAAAATGTCAGAGACAGAACCGTAATCGGCGATGGAACCAGAGGGGAGAGGAGGAGGATGTTTTTACGCAGCCAGTTGTTGTGATCGGGAACGCGCTGCCTGAAAGGGCGGTGGGAGCAGATTCAATCGTAACTTTCAAACCGGGAATTGGATAAGTACTGGAAGGGGAAAAATCTGCGGGGCTGTGGGGAAAGGGCAGGGGGTGGGGCGATTGGGGGCAGGGGGGAGTGGGAATAATGGGATCGCTCTGTCACAGAGCCGGCACAGGATCGATGTGCCGAATGGGATCCTTCTGTACTGTGTCATTGTATGACTCGAGGAGGGAGTAAATGGATATATGAATGAAGAATATAGACATTGACTTCACACTATAGAGATTTGCATTTCTATAGCGCCTTTCATGACCTCAGGATGTCCCAAAGCGCTTTACAACCAATGACGTACTTTTTGAAGTGTAGGCACTGTCATCATTATCATCATCATAGACCGTCCCTCGGGATCGAGGAAGACTTGCTTCCACTCTAAAAGTGAGTTCTCAGGTGACTGAACAGTCCAATAAGGGAATTGCAGTCTCTATCACAGGTGGGACAGACAGTGGTTGAGGGAAGGGGAGGGTGGGACTGGTTTGCCGCACGCTCCTTCCGCTGCCTGCGCTTGGTTTCTGCATGCTCTCGGTGACGAGACTCGAGGTGCTCAGCGCCCTCCCGGGTGCTCTTCCTCCACTTAGGGCGGTCTTTGGCCAGGGACTCCCAGGTGTCGGTGGGGATGTTACACTTTATCAGGGAGGCTTTGAGGGTGTCCTTGAAATGCTTCCTCTGCCCACTTTTGGCTCGCTTGCCGTGCAGGAGTTCTGAGTAGAGTGCTTGCTTTGGGAGTCTCGTGTCGGGCATGCGAGCAATGTGACCCACCCAACGAAACTGATCAAGCGTGGTCAGTGCTTCAATGCTGGGGAGATTATAAAGTAGGAAACGCAGCAGTTAATCTGCGTACAGCAAGCTCCCACAAACAGCAATGTGATAATTATAGTGTATTTGCTCCATGGGTTCTTTGCTTAAGAATTCATTGCAACACATTGCTATTAAGAATGAGTTGGTTTATTAACAAAGGTTTAACAATTACCAGTTCATCCACTAGGCTCACAACTGCATACCTCATTGTGAATGACTTAGACTCAATTGGCTGGGGTTTTATTGAGTCTACGGAACAACACATGACTGGCTAAGCCACTCACAGTGCAACAATTCTACAACCATTTTAGCTGAAACAATAATTGAGTGCCCCCTGATTAAAGGCGGGGGTCACTAAATCCGACAAAATAAACCACGCAACAGCTCTACAAACCTGTGCATAGAGGTGCATACATTGCCATAACGACCAGGTAATCTGTTTTTAATCTGATTGGTTAGTCCGAGCCTGTTCAGAGTGAAGGAAATGAAGTCGGGGGGGGGGGGGGCTGCTCTGTACCCCAAGATTAACCCTGTATGGGGAGGGGGGCTTGGCCCCTTTCCCCCGGCCCTCACTCCAGTCAGCGAGTGTCAGCAGGTGAGACAGACACTGGAGACACTGCAGCTTAGAGCGGCTCTGCCCCACAGCCCCGCATGTTGCAGCATGTGTATGAGGAATGTTTCCATCCCCGAGCCGAGGGATTCTCCAGCCTGTGGTCCAACCCTCACTGCCTCGGCTGGCTGTGAACCAGCGGTCAGCACAGAACGATTCAGAATATTTAATCAGGTGTCTAATCAAACCTCCGCACTCGTCCATTTTGAATATCTGTCTAATCAGCTCTGCAGAACATGCAGCCAAAAATCAGAATGCCTGAACACCAATTTTATTTAAGAATCTTGAGACATTTTTTTTAAAATCCTTTCAATGCGTGGACTGGACTTAGTTTTACCAACATACTGTTCACAGCAGATAATCACACATAGAGAATATTGGGTGATGGCATCAAAAGAAACATTAATTTCTCCCTGTAAAATATTCCAATCACATAATGCCGAAATGATCAACCAGTCCGACGGGAGAAACGTTTATGGTGTGTGTGTGTTAGAACACTCTCAGCAATGTTAACTTAGCTACATATCCTCCCTCCTCTGTCACCCCTCCCTCCTCCATCCCCCTCCTCTGTCCCCCCTCCCTCCATCCCCCCTCCCTCCGTCCCCCTCCCTCTATCTCCCCTCCCGCAGTCTCCCCTCCCTCTGTTCCCTCTTCCTCTGTCTCCCCTCCCTCCTCTTCCCCTACCTCTGTACCCACTCCCTCCTCCATCCCCCTCCACCGACCCTCCCTCTGTCTCCCCTTCCTCCATTTTCTCTCTCTCAGTCCCCCCTCCCTCCATCTCCCCACCCTCTGGCTCTCCTCCCTCCATCACCCCACACTTTGTCTCCCCTCCATCCATCTCCCCACCCTCTGACTCCCCTCCCTCCATCTCCCCATGCTCTGTCTCCCCTCCCTCCATCTCCCCCCCCTCTGTCTCCCTTCCCTCAATCATCCCTCTCTCTGTCTCCCCTCCATCCTCCTCCCCTCCCTCAGTCTCCCCTTCCTCAGCACCCCATCCCTGAGTCCGGTGTGGGACTGAGCCCCGGGGAGGGGGGCCCATTGTGGGACTGAGCCCCGGGGAGGGTGGCCTGGTGTGGGACTGAGCCCCGAGGAGGAGGAGGGGGGCCCAGTGTGGGACTGAGCCCCGGGGAGCGGGGCCCCGTGTGGGACTGAGCCCTGGGGAGGGGGGCCCATTGTGGGACTGAGCCCCGGGGAGGGGGAGGGGGGCCCATTGTGGGACTGAGCCCTGGGGAGCGGGGCCCAGTGTGGGACTGAGCCCTGGGGAGGGGGGCCCATTTTGGGACTGAGCCCTGGGGAGGGCGGCCCATTGTGGGACTGAGCCCTGGGGAGGGGGAGGGGGGCCCAGTGTGGGACTGAGCCCCGAGGAGAGGGGCCCAGTGTGGGACTGAGCCCCGGGGAGGGGGGCCCAGTGAGGGACTGAGCCCTGGGGAGGGGGGCCCGGTGTGGGACTGAGCCCCGGGGTGGGGGGCCCGATATGGGACTGAGCCCCGGGGAGGGGGGCCCGGTGTGGGACTGAGCCCCGGGGAGGGGGGCCCATTTTGGGACTGAGCCCTGGGGAGGGGGGCCCATTGTGGGACTGAGCCCCGGGGAGGGGGAGGGGGGCCCAGTGTGGGACTGAGCCCCGGGGAGGGGGGCCCGGTGAGGGACTGAGCCCTGGGGAGGGGGGCCCGGTGTGGGACTGAGCCCCGGGGAGGGGGGCCCGGTGTGGGACTGAGCCCCGGGGTGGGGGGCCCGATATGGGACTGAGCCCTGGGGAGGGGGGCCCGATATGGGACTGAGCCCTGGGGAGGGGGGCCCGGTGTGGGACTGAGCCCCGGGGAGGGGGGCCCATTTTGGGACTGAGCCCTGGGGAGGGGGGCCCATTGTGGGACTGAGCCCCGGGGAGGGGGAGGGGGGCCCAGTGTGGGACTGAGCCCCGGGGAGGGGGGCCCGGTGAGGGACTGAGCCCTGGGGAGGGGGGCCCGGTGTGGGACTGAGCCCCGGGGAGGGGGGCCCGGTGTGGGACTGAGCCCTGGGGAGGGGGGCCCGGTGTGGGACTGAGCCCCGGGGAGGGGGAGGGGGGCCCAGTGTGGGACTGAGCCCCGGGGAGGGGGAGGGGGAGGGGGTCCTGGTGTGGGACTGAGGCCCACTACCTGTACTAGAACTTGTATTTATATAGCGCTCTCAATGTAGGGGTTTAGGGAGGGAATTCTTGAGCTTGGGGCCGAGGTATCAGTAGAGGTTCTGGAGCTGAGCTCCGGAGGAAGGAAAGTGCCAGTGTTCCTGATCCTGATCGAGATCCAGTGACAGCTCTGGGAATGTGCGCTGGGCCTAGGGGACATGCTTGACCAGCCAGCCATCACCTCATTGCTGCAGATGCAAAATGGTCAGTCGGTGAGGCAATGGTGAGCAGACCCTGCAGAAAACTAGCCTGCAACAGGCCAATGCTCTCAGGGGTGGGATCAAGGGACATGGACGGGTGGGACTGGGGGGATCTATCCCGGGTTGTATTTTTTATTATTCATTCCTGGGATGTGGGCATCTCTGGCAAGGCCGGCATTTATTGGCCATCCCTAATTGCCCCTTGAGAAGGTGGTGGTGAGCCGCCTTCTTGAACCGCTGCAGTCCGTGTGGTGAAGGTGCTCCCACAGTGCTGTTAGGGAGGGAGTTCCAGGATTGTGACCCAGCGACGATGAAGGAATGACGATATGTTGTGGTGCAGAATGGACGATTTGCTTGGGTGGAGTGTAATGTGAGCAGATGACTTGCTATCACCTCCTCTCATTACTGCCCAAAGACTAATTTCACCCTCAAAGAGTTTACAAAAAATGATTTGATTTTACGGGGAAAAAAACAGAAGGAACCAAACTGGACCAGCACAGGCCCGAGGGGCCGAACGGTCTCCTGAGTTGTTCGATAACTCTGGGAGGGGGGTAAATCGATCTGGGTATGAGGAACAGTAACTTCACACTATAGAAATTTACATTTGTATAGCGCCTTTTACGGCCTCAGGATGTCCCAAAGTGCTTTAAAGCCAACGAAGTACTTTTTGACATCACACTCGCACTGGACAGTAGTCAACTTAAGCTGCAAGTATCTCGATCTCAAGAACTGCCCGCACACACACACCGAACCATTACCAGCTGATTTCTTTTGCACCGAACAGTAGGTCTGACAGTGTACAGAAAATGAAGGCCCATTCTTCTGCAAACTCTAATCTTCTTCGTTTGAACATATCCCACAGGACACTGCGACTGGCACAAAGTAATTAGCTCCCTGCACCCCTGCAGCAACCATCTTACACTGCAGCAACACGGACTCAGATTGGTGTCAGGGCTCAGAGGGACCGAGAGAGTGAGCGACAGAGAGAGAGAGAGAGAGAGAGAGAGGGATAAAGGAGGTATAGAGAGAAAGAGAGCCAGAAAATAACAGAAAAAGAGAGAGACTGAAACAGAAAGATAGCGTCAGAAACAAGGGAGAAAGCGAGAAAGGTGATAAAATTTCCGCACGCTGGATTTGCAGTGCATCATTTGAATTTATGACTCATATTGCACGGCACGGGAAACGGCGTAGTCAGCGCGGGAAATAGCAGGCCCAGCACAGGAAATGGCGGGCGCGGTGTGGGAAACGCTGGGCGCAGAGCGGATTTAACCTGTTCTCCGAAGAAAAATGGTGGGGTCGGTAACCATGCATTCTTGCACTGCTCCCGGGATGCTTGTGCGGCGCTGATGATGTCAGCGCGATGCTGATGCTCCGCGTCATGCCACCACGTCACAACGTCCCTCCCCCTTCACTTAATGGGGACGGCCACTGCGATCTGAGCAGCACCTTCAGTGCCACCCACTGGGCCACCAGGGAGGGTGCCAGCTGCGCCAGCAGCTGCCATTGTCAGGCCAAGGCAAAGAAGATGGCGGCCGCCATGGCTGCACTTCACCTTTAATGACGCCGAGGCGCCACATCCATCGCAGCTTCTCGCACCGAGTGTTTGATGGGACAGTGTAGAGGGAGCTTTACTCTGTATCTAAGCCCCTGTACCTGCCCTGGGAGTGTTTGATGGGACAGTGTAGAGGGAGCTTTACTCTGTATCTAACCCCCTGTACCTGCCCTGGGAGTGTTTGATGGGACAGTGTAGAGGGAGCTTTACTCTGTATCTAACCCTGTGCTGTACCTGCCCTGGGAGTGTTTGATGGGACAGTGTAGAGGGAGATTTACTCTGTATCTAACCCCATGCTGTACCTGCCCTGGTAGTGTTTGATGGGACAGTGTAGAGACGCTTTACTCTGTATCTAACCCGTGCTGTACCTGCCCTGGGACTGTTTGATGGGACAGTGTAGAGGGAGCTTTACTCTGTATCTAACTCCCTGTACCTGTCCTGGGAGTGTTTGATGGGACAGTGTAGAGGGAGCTTTACTCTGTATCTAACTCCCTGTACCTGTCCTGGGAGTGTTTGATGGGACAGTGTAGAGGGAGCTTTACTCTGTATCTAACTCCCTGTACCTGTCCTGGGACTGTTTGATGGGACAGTATAGAGGGAGCTTTACTCTGTATCTAACCTGTGCTGTACCTGCCCTGGGAATGTTTGATGGGACAGTGTAGATGGAGCTTTACTCTGTATCTAACTCCCTGTACCTGTCCTGGGAGTGTTTGATGGGACAGTGTAGAGGGAGTTTTACTCTGTATCTAACCCCGTGCTGTACCTGCTCTGGGAGTGTTTGATGGGACAGTGTAGAGGGAGCTTTACTCTGTATCTAACCCCGTGCTGTACCTGCCCTGGGAATGTTTGATGGGACAGTGTAGAGGGAGTTTTACTCTGTATCTAACCCCATGTACCTGCCCTGGGAGTGTTTGATGGGACAGTGTAGAGGGAGTTTTACTCTGTATCTAACCCCATGTACCTGCTCTGGGAGTGTTTGATTGGACAGTGTAGAGGGAGTTTTACTCTTTCTCCAACCAGTGCTGTACTTGCCCTGGAAGTGTTTGATGTCAATCGTTCGATCTAAAGCATTTCATTCTCTGACATAAAGTTCAGAAGAATAAAAAGAAATGAAGGTAGACACAGCGACAGAGATGAAAATGTGACTGGCGATGTACAGGGGACAGGAATCGTTTCCTTACCCAGTAAATTCACTGAATAGATAAGCTGATTTTTTTGTGATCTGGAGTTCTGTGGCATTACTGGCTGGAATCAGCAGCTGACAGGTTCTGCTCCCCCATTGCCTCATTATCACGGGCTTTCACTAGTCAAGATGACAGAATAGAATTTGAAATTGAAAGGAGTGATGTGAGGAGATTACAGCAAAAATCAATCGAGGGTCAAATATAAGGAGTTTAATAAGTGAGGCAGAACTTTAGGAATAAATGATGAAACGGGTTGGCATAAAACAGCCAGCTGTGAATAGATAAATGTTTTTCTTTTAAAAGAAAATGTACACTTTATTAAAAATGTACACTGAAAGTGTAATCAGAGGAAGCTAATTAAGCCTTTAATTAGGCAGCCTCATTACTAATGCAAATTAGATTACACTACTTAGCCCCATCGTGTCCACAACACGATCATAATTGTAGGCTTTGAAATTAAATTACACAGTGATTAGCATTTCAAAGGGATTTATCCAGTATTCTCACCCCCCTCACTCGTGAAAAAAAAACAAATGGCCAGTTTGATACTGAGTTTCGTTAATTAAATATCTTCTTCCATTCCTCTCCAGTACTTTCCAATCATTTAGCATTTGGCTGGATCGCAATGTTACCCATTGGCTGGATCGCAATGTTACCCATTGGCTGGATCGCAATGTTACCCATTGGCTGGATCGCAATGTTACCCATTGGCTGGGGTAGCAATAGCTGATTGTCAGCCTCAGCCTCTGTGTTTCCTGGGCAGCGAGGGGGAGTGAACAGTTTGGGGACCCCTCCCTCAAACCCCGCTCCCCCCGATCGCGAGGCTCCTTCCCCGATTCTCCCCTCCCCCGATCCCGAGACCCCCCTCCCCAAATCCTGAGATCCCCCGATCCCGTGATCCCCTCCCCGATCTTGAGATCCCCCTCCCCCGATCCCGAGACCCCCTCCCCCGATCCCAAAATTCCATTCCCTCAACCCCAAATCCCCCTCCCCCGATCCCAAAACCCCCCACACCCAATCTCGAGACCTCCCTCCCCCAATCCTGAGATCCCCGATCCTGAGATCCCCTGCCCCCGATCGCGAGACACTCTCCCCCGATCCTCCCCCTTCCGATCCTGAGACTCCCTTCCCCTCCCCAATCCTCCCCGATCCCGAGAGCCCCTCACCCGATTCTCCCCTCTCCCGATCCCCCTCCCCCGATCTTCCCCTCCCCGATCCCGCGACCCCCTCCCCTGATCCCTAAACCCCCTCCCCCGATCCACCTCTCCCCCGATCCCAAAACGCCATTCCCCCAACCCCAAATCCGCCTTCCCCAATCCCCAAACCCCCCACAACCAATCCCGATACCCCCTCCCCAATCCTCCCCTGATCCCGAGACCCCCTCTTCCAATTCTCCCCTCCCCCGATCCCGAGATCCCCCTCCCCCGATCTTCCCCTTCCTCGATCCCGAGACCCCCTCCCCTGATCCTCCCCTCCCCCGATCCTCCCCTCCCCGATCCCAAAACCCCATTTCCCCGACCCCAAATCCTCCTTCCCCGATCCCGAAACCCCCCACAACCAATCCCGAGACTCCCCTCCCCGATCTTCCCCTTCCCTGATCCCGAGATACCCCTCCCTCGATACCAATCTCCCCGATCCTCCCCTCTCCCGATCCTGAGATTCCCCTCCCCCAATCCCGAGACTCTCTTCCTCCGATCCTCCCCTCCCCTGATCCCGAGACCCCCCTTCCCAGATCCTACCCTCCTCCGATTCCGCGATCCCCCTGCCCCAATCATCCCCTCTCCCGATCCCGCAACCCCCTCCCCGATCCTCTGATCCCTCCCTCCCCAGATCCTCCCCTCCCCCGAACCCGCGATCCCCCTGCCCCGATCCTCCTCTCCCCCGGTCCCAAGCACGAACCCCCAATGGGCAGTGGGCCTCAGCTCAGGATTGGATTGGGCTTGGCTGTTGGTTGTGCTGCCTGCACAGTTGAATAGCCTGCCACCACTCGCTGCCACCCACCTGCAGAAACCGTGCTCCAGTCAGAGCCAGCGCCTTCGTGTGGGGGAGAGAAATGGCAAAGAGAGATTGTAAAATCATAACGTGATATTTTTGAATATGAATATGTCTTTTTTAAATAAAACATGTATTGCTAGGAAACTGTAATGCACTTTTTTAAAACCTTGTTTTGATATATTTATCATTTTCTTAGAGATTTACAAAATGATTAAGAGAATGCCCAGTCTCTCCAGCAAGATCCCATTCACAGCTGTTCTGCTCTCCGCCGTAAGTTATAAATATAAGAAAATATTTGCACATTTCAAAAAAATGGCTCCATAATTGTTTAAACTGTCCAGTGATTCACTCAGGACCGCGCTCGCCGAGCTAATTGGGTTTACCGTCTAATAGGAGCGACCGTTAATTCAACTTGGCTTTCTGGGCAATGTCAAACGCGAGCTTTCACAGTGAATTTCCCGTCGTATCCTCCTGTCAGAATGCAGGCGCTGTGTCCGGGCATTCCACGGCCCATTGAGACAAACTTCCTTCATTACTCAGCGCTGAACTCCTGCTGAACATTAGGCTCAGCCGCTGCCTCGGCTCTCTCGTTCTCTTCCTGCTCACCTTGCTTTGTCCAGCCCCACAAATCGGTTTCTCCCTCCTTTCTTATTGCATTTCTGACAAAGGATCGTCACACGATAAATCATTAAGCTGATTTCAGATGCTGACTGACCCGTTGTACATTGCTGTTTTTATCTCAGCTGGCTGGGTTTTATTACCTATCTATCTCTGGGACCTCCCCTTACCCCCTCTGGACGTGCAGAAAGACCACGGGGTAGTGGCGGGGAGGTGGGAGGGGGAGATATATCAAGTCGGTCCATCCAGACTGCGGTGTGACTTCGAGCGCTAACCACTTCTCTCTGAGCGCTGAAGTACGAGCGTGGGGCGGGAGTGGCAGGGCGCTGAGCAATGTGGAGCATTGCTGCCGGTATCAGAGGCTGTGTCCCTCGCTGAAAGGGACAGGCCGATGGTGCACAACCCACTGTCGGCAGGTCTGCATTGCCAGGCGACCTGAGCGACTGTCATTACAGACCCTGACACTGTCAGAGCGCAGAGGGCTGGGACATCGCGCAGCAATGGAACTGCCTTTAACTATCGCTCCCCCAGCAGCCGGCCGAGGTGACCACAACTCCTCTTGCTGCCGTTGTTGACGCCTGGCCATGCAGCAGGGGGCAGGGGGGCAATTTCACATCCGGGGCGGTAACGGGGCGCTGCACACTTTGTGACATCACGATCCGTGAGGGAAGCAGCCTCTGATGCCGGCAGCAATGCTCCACATTGCTCAGCGCCCTGCCACTACCGCCCCGCTCTCGGACTTCACACAGAAGTGGTTAGTGCCTGATTTAGCGCCACTTCCCTCCTGGAATGCTAAAGTGAAATTTCCTGGCAGGAGAGAATCATTAGCGCCTGGCGCGACTTCTTCTATTTTGCAAAGGTTCGCGCCCTGACCCTTAAGGCCCGAAGTGACAGGATTAAAATTCCGCCAGTGATTGTCAGACAGGATCGCGGTTTGAGTCGGTCAATCATTCAGGTCATTCCAACCGCCCTCGAGTCTGGAAACAGGTTGATTTGAGTAAAGTGGCGGGGGGAGGCATGGAATATCTTGGGGATACCCTCTTACCCCAGCCCCTGTGCCATATAATATCTGCGACACATTTGCGAATTTTACCTGCTTTTTATTCACGTCATTCTGGGCACTTTGATATAATTTTTTTTCTCTTTCATAGAAGGTAATGATTATAACTTTCATTATTAGCCTCAAAAATGTCTTGTCCCCATGGAGAGTTTTATTCTTTGACTGTCACTTTCTGTTGGTGAAAATGGAATGGAATTTATTTAAAGGAGCAGTCTTCATGGGAGAAAAGATCTTTGGCAACTGAGATTATTCTTTCTGCAAATGTGTGCAGCGATGATAGACATCACAAGGAAAGGCGCCGACACTCAGTTTAGGGAAGTCTCACAAAACCAACTCGCTCCTCCTTACATTCTCCCTGATAGACCAAACCTTTCACGGGGGTGCCCCCTGTACAAGAGAAGGTTCAACAATTCACGGCACAAACGTTAGATTGGAGAGGCCTCCCAGGCGCTCAGTGTGAAGTTCGCACCCTCCCTGCCCCTCCATGCACCTCACCATCGACCTGCTCACAACAGTCAGCCCCGCCTGTCCTAAACATTAGAGTCACCACAGTGTATTCATCTACAACTCAAACAACCTCCATTCTGACCATGTACAAAATTAGAAGCATGAATATATTGTTCCAACTAAAATGATTCCACACAAATGACTGGATGCAAGACTGGGAGGAGATCTGTGTGCAGTTGAGGCGTGAGTCCCAAGCCTCTCACTGATCAGTTTGCATGGAGCTATATAGATGTTACAGCACAGGAACAGGCCATTGGGCCCACTGCTCCGTGCCGGGGTTTATTCTCCACACCAGCCCCCTCCCACCCCTCTCCATCTCAGCCCATCACCATATCCTTATATTCCTTTCTCCCCCATGTGTTTATCCAGCTTCCCCTTAAATACATCGATACTATTCGCCTCAACCCCTCCCTGTGGCAGCGAGTTCCACATTCTCACCGCTCTCTGGGTAAAGAAGTTTCTCCTGAATTTCCTGTTGGATTTATTGGTGACTGTCTGATATTGATGGCCCCTAGTTTTGGACTCCCCCACAATGAAAGATTCCAACATTAGCAAGTGTACAGGAGTCTCCACACAGCAGCATTTGGACACAATTCCCTGTGAGGAATTCTCCCGGTGCCTCGGCCAACATTCAGCCCTGAGGGAACGCTGCCCATCCATCTTGTTGCTGTTGGTGTTGCTGCAAAATGGCTGCCGCATTTTCCCACCTAATTGGAGTCCAGAATAATGCAGTGCCGTCAGACATTTAGATGTGGCCAGGTGCCCTATAGACGTATCATTGCAAGAGCAGAGCCAGCGTGTGTGCATGTCAGTGTGAAGGAGAGGCAGGAGGAGGACCACATTAACCACACGCAGAGTGCATCAAAAGGTTTCCCGTGACACATGTGCGGGGAGTGTTGTGGTCTTGTTACAGGACTAATAATTCAGGGAACGTGAGTTCAAATCCCACCGTGGGCAGTTTGAGAATTTGAATTTAAAACTATAGAAATAAAAATCTGGTGTCAGCAAAAGTGACCATGAGGCTGTCGGATTGTCGTTAAAAACCGATCTGGTTCAGTAACGCTCCTTCAGGGAAGGAAAGCTGCCACCCTTACCCGGTCTGGGCCTATAGGTGACTCCAGGCCCACAGCAGTGAGGTTTAGCCACTCAGTCCCACCACCTCCTTCTCAAGGGCAATTAGGGACGGGCAATCAATGCTGGCCCTGCCTGCAGAACACACATCCCGAGAATGAATAATAAAAAAACGAATTGCGAGATATACAATTATGCTGAAAATATAGAAATCCTCGCAATCTCATGAGGGTTAAAACATCAAAAGGAGAAATGCGGGAGATTTCCGATTTTCTTTTTCAATTTAACACACAATGCAAGATCCTGAATATAACTACTGGAGTAAGGAGGGATTTGAACATTGCCACTTAAAAACCTAATTAAAATCAGCTGAAATATCATATCAAGTATTTAGAATTTTTTAAATAAAATTATTCTTCTAATGATTTTTTAAAGCTCCCACACTTCTCTATTTCTTCAGTCTCTATGTGAACACCTCATGCCGACGAGGGGAAAAAAACACTTAAAAAAAAGATCTTTCTTAATCAGAGGCAAATGTCCTTGAAAAATTAATTGGCGCCTCTCTCTTATCAGTTAATTAAATCTAGTTAGAAATCATTGTAACTTAACTGCGATTAAGAATCTTTCTCTGTTCCTTGGCATTTAGAGATAGTGTGGCATAAAACCCTTTAACACTGGTAAAATAAAATAAAAAAAATGAATTAAAATCTCTGAATAATTCCAGCCACTTTCACTGTTGCTGCTAATTAGATGCAAGCTTGAAAACCACTTTATTTCATCTATTGTCGAGTTTTTAAAATATTAATTCCATACAGTTCAAAATTTCTTCTTTAAAAAAAACACTTCATAAAATTGCTACAAAAAAAATCATAGAAGCTTTCAACTCGTTACAGATATAACAAACCTTTTAAACTTACTCACACTGGGAAAAAATGATCTAATTACTTTCCCGAACGTTCTAATGTTTCTGTTATTCTGTTAAAATCCAAAGCCACTTTTCTTTCAATTTTTTGACAATCTAAACTTTAATTTAAAGTACTTCATTTTTTCTTAACTTGTATTTAATCTGGAGCTGCAGACATTCTGAGGTGAGGTTCATCTCAGCTCTCAATTTTCTTTCTCTAACATAATTATTCAAATTATGAGCGCTGATCATTTTTTCACCAGCCTCTTCCCTGGGATAATTCTTAATACTGTCCCTTCCCGCAGTCTGCTTGCTCTCTGGCCCCTCTCCGACTCACCCACACACCGCACTTATATATCATCGAGAAAGTTGGAAAATAAGTCACAGTAGATCTACAATATTACTTTAAATGAAATGCAGGAGCTGGACACGGGGTTCGCTGGCTCACACGTGTAAACGGTTATTTTAGGGCTAATGTCGGAAAATTCCTCTTCACTCAAAGCGTGACTGACGGGCGGAGTAAACTTCCAGACAGAGGATCGGAGGCAAAGACTCCGGGATAATGTGCGAGACAACGGACGGGATGTGGGGGTCACTTAGGTTCGGTGAATTAAACAACAACAGCAACTTGCATTTATCTAGCGCCTTTAACGCAGTGAAACGTCCCATGGCACTTCACAGGAGCATCATTGAAACATTAGGAGATATTAACCCAGGTGACCAAAAGAGAGGCTTTAAGGAACGTCTTAAAGGAGCAAAGAGAGGTGGCGAGGTTTGGGGAGTGTTTTGGCCTTGGATGGTCACAGGCACATCCGCCAATGCGGATAGAGGTCAGGGAAGCCCAAGAGGCCAGAGTTGGAGGAGCGCTCAGTGAGATGCGGAGTGACATTCTGAAAGGGGATTCCAATCGGAAGAGATCGGATTCCATTTAAAAAAATACAGCAGCAAAAGCAGTAATGATAAATAGGGTCCCAAAGACATGTTTTTCACTGAATCTGCAGCATGTCCCTAATCTTCTTGATCTTAATAAGTCCTCATTTTGCACTGGTGGCTGTTGGCTCTGTGCACTAAGGCAGCAGCCTGTTGGAGGAGGAAAGCTGCTCTCTCAGAGTCTGCCACTCGGGAAGAAACAGAATCGGAGATCAAAGCATTGAAACACAGTTCGAATTTTGACTAAAATCGTTCATTCTGCAATAGGAGAAAAAACCAAACAGTCCGGCAAGATTAAAATAAAACTTCAACTTCAAAAGGACTGGCCTTTAATCCTTGCAAGAAAGTTGCAATGTGAGCATGTCAGGAACTCTAACTTCAGCCGAATTCCTCATTACTCACACCTCACTAGAATGGTATGAAGTCAGAAATCGGGCGAGCATTTTGTTTCATATTTTTCTACACGAGGCCTGTTTCTCTGCAAAGTAGCATTTGATTGTTCCTTTCAGATTTCCGCTCCTGTTGCTCTGTAGATCGGGGTAGGGGTTTGGTGCTGCCTACAGTTCGTGCCTTAAATAAAAACAGAGAATGCTGGAAATCTCAGCGGGTCAGACAGCATCTGTAGAGAGAGAAACAGAGTTAACGTTTCAGGGCGATGAACTGGCGGTTCTGACCAAGGGTCACCGACCTGAAACGCTAACTCTGTTTCTCTCCACAGATGCTGCCTGACCCGCTGAGATTTCCAGCATTGTCTGATTGTATTTCTCTTTTGTGTTCTTGCAGTTTGTGCCTGTTTGGCTGCATACTCTGAGGTCTCACTACTCACACACAAAGTTTAAAGCTCTGTTCTCATTCATTCGCAGGCTCTCAGGTTGCTGGTTCTATCAGATCTCGGGTGTTCTGATTTTGTCCATCAATGAGGCATTAAGAACAACCCTTCCCTAAAGCTTCAGGGCAAAGAAACTCGAGAGAGGGCAGAGCAGTGAGCACGCAGAGGGTTGAGTTGTCTCGCCCCTCTTGGCCTTGTGGGCCATAAACAGTCCATGGTCTGTAACTGCTGGAGTACTGCATGCAGGTCTGGTCACCACATCACAGGGAAGCTGTGATTGCACTAGAGAGGGTGCAGAGGAGATTTACAAGGATGTTGCCAGGACTGGAGAATTTTAGCTTTGAGGAAAGATTGGATAGGCTGGGGTTGTTTTCTTTGGAACAGAGGATGCTCAGTGGAGACCTTATTGAGGTGTATAAAATTATGGCCTAGATAGAGTGGATAGGAAGGACCTGTTCCCCTTAGCAGAGGGGTCAATATTCAGGGGGCATAGATTTAAGGTAGGAGGTTTAGAGGGGATTTGAGGGGAAATGTCTTCACCCAGAGGGTGGTGGGGGTCTGGAACTCACTGCCTGAAAGGATGGTAGAGGCAGAAACCCTCACCATATTAAAAAAGTACCTGGATGTGCCTTAACCTACAGGGCTACGGACCCAGAGCTGGAAAGTGGGAGTAGGCTGGGTAGCTCTTTGTCGGCCGGCGCGGACACGATGGGCCGAATGGCCTCCTTCCGTGCTGTAAATTTCTATGATTGTATGAACTGGGACAGGCCTGGGCTAGAGTGGGCAAACGAGAGTGGGCGATTCTTGATCCTGGTCACTGCCTTCCGAGAGGAAGTGCGGATCTGTGCGTGCGATAGGTGGGAACGGGACTTGCATCGTCTGCCATCAAATGGTCAATGTGTGGAGGCTGAAGGGGTGGCCTTTTGGGTGAAGGTGCGGTGTCTGTGGACCCAGACCGAGTGAGCGGGGGAGGAGTGAGAAAAGGAGAGAGGCTAAACATGTTTTTAAACGAAAACCAAAGTTCCAAAATCTGGAGCAGCTCCATTGTGCCGGACCCGCCGCTGGCAATTGTGTACCGTTTGATACCTGGGTTTCTGGTGACACCATGGAGCGCGGGCTGGCTTTGCAGAGGGAGTTACATTGATATAGACACAGCTGATATAAGGTTCCCCGGGCCTCCGCTGTTAGAATAGCTCCCTCACACTGTCCAGCAAGGTAACCCCCCCAAACCAGTCCCTGGATAGCAGCAACATTCACAGTTTAAACAGAAACAGGCAGCGGGCTCAGCGACAAGACTTGGTGCTAACTGAGGTAAGGCGCACTGCTCTGTCCATAGACTCACCGTTGGGTTCAGATAAGGCGGCTGTGGGTCTCATTCATTAACAGGGTCGATTAACAACAACCATTGCTTTATTTTTTATAACCGCAGCCAATTCCTACCGTGGCTCCATGAATAAACGCACAGCCAGCATTTATATAGCGCCTTTCACGACCTCAGGACGTCCCAAAGCGCCTTACAGCCAATGAAGCATGTTTAAAGTGTAGTCACTGTTGCAATGTGGGAAACGCGGCAGCCAATTTGAGCACAGCAAGCTCCCACACTCAGCAATGCAATAATGAGCAGATAATCTGTTTTAATGATGTTGATTGAGGGATAAATATTGGCCCCAGGACATCGTGGAGAACTCTCCGACTCGTATTTGATGTCCAACTGAGAGAGCAGCAAGGTTCTCAGATTAACATATCATCTGAATGATGGCACCTCCGACAGTGCGGCACTCCCTCAGTACTGCCCCTCCGACAGTGGGGTGCTCCCTCAGTACTGCCCCTCCAAGAGTGCAGCACTCCCTCAGTACTGCCCCTCTGACAGTGCAGCGCTCCCTCAATACTGCCCCTCTAACAGTGCAGCACTCCCTCAGTATTGCCCCTCCAACAGTACAGTGCTCCCTCAGTTCTGCCCCTCCGACAGTGCAGTACTCCCTCAGTTCTGCCCCTCTGACACTGCAGCACTCCCTCAGTACTGCACCTCCGACAGTGCGGCACTCCCTCAGTACTGCCCCTCCGACAATGCAGCGCTCCCTCAGTACTGCCCCTCCGACAGTGCAGCACTCTCTCAGCGCTGCCCCTCCGACAGTGCAGCGCTCCCTCAGTACTGCCCCTCCGACAGTGCAGCGCTCCCTCAGTACTGCCCCTCGAACAGTGCAGCACTCCCTCAGTACTGCCCCTCCAACAGTGCAGCGCTCCCTCAGTACTGCCACTCTGACAGTGCAGCACTCCCTCAGTACTGCCCCTCCGACAGTGCAGCGCTCTCTCAGCGCTGCCCCTCCGACAGTGCAGCGCTCCCTCAGTACTGCCCCTCCGATAGTGCAGCGCTCTCTTAGCGCTGCCCATCCAACAGTGCAGCGCTCCCTCAGTACTGCCCCTCCAACAGGGCAGCACTCCCTCAGTACTGCCCCTCCAACAGTGCAGCACTCCCTCAGTACTGCCCCTCCAACAGTGCAGCACTCCCTCAGTACTGCCCCTCCAACAGTGCAGCGCTCCCTCAGTACTGCCGCTCCGACAGTGCAGCACTCCCTCAGTACTGCCCCTCCGATAGTGCAGCACTCCCTCAGTACTGCCCCTCTGACAGTGCAGCGCTTCCCTCAATACTGCCCCTCTAACAGTGCAGCACTCCCTCAGTATTGCCCCTCCAACAGTGCAGTGCTCCCTCAGTTCTGCCCCTCCAACAGTGCAGTTCTCCCTCAGTTCTGCCCCTCTGACACTGCGGCACTCCCTCAGTACTGCACCTCCGACAGTGCGGCACTCCCTCAGTACTGCCCCTCCAACAGTGCAGCGCTCCCTCAGTACTGCCCCTCCGAAAGTGCAGCGCTCCCTCAGTACTGCCCCTCGAACAGTGCAGCACTCCCTCAGTACTGCCCCTCCAACAGTGCAGCGCTCCCTCAGTACTGCCGCTCCGACAGTCCAGCACTCCCTCAGTACTGCCCCTCCGACAGTGCAGCGCTCTCTCAGCGCTGCCCCTCCGACAGTGCAGCGCTCCCTCAGTACTGCCCCTCGAACAGTGCAGCACTCCCTCAGTACTGCCCCTCCAACAGTGCAGCACTCCCTCAGTACTGCCGCTCCGACAGTGCAGCACTCCCTCAGTACTGCCCCACCGACAGTGCAGCACTCCCTCAGTACTGCACCTCCGGCAGTGCAGCGCTCCCTCAGTCCTGACCCTCCGACAGTGCAGCACTCCCTCAGTACTGCCCCTCTGACAGTGCAGCACTCTCTCAGTACTGCCCCTCCGACAGTGCAGCACTCCCTCAGTACTGCCCATCCAACAGTGCAGCGCTCCCTCAGTACTGCCGCTCCGACAGTGCAGCACTCCCTCAGTTCTGCCCCTCCGACAGTGCAGCACTCCCTCAGTACTGCCCCTCCGGCAGTGCAGCGCTCCCTCAGTCCTGACCCTCCGACAGTGCAGCACTCCCTCAGTACTGCCCCTCCGACAGTGCAGCACTCCCTCAGTACTGCCCGTCCGACAGTGCAGTGCTCCCTCAGTACTGCCCCTCCGACAGTGCAGCACTCCCTCAGTACTGCCCGGCAGAATTTCAAATCACCTGGTGTATTATCCAAGCCTGCCATCAGGGGAGGGGGGCTGTGTTCCAATCCACACTGCTCGACACCTACCCAAGACTGTAACAAATAGTATCTGATCCATATTTATATCCTATAATGGAATTGTTAAACAGAGGCCGTTCCCACTTTCCCCCGATTCCCCCACATTTGATCATGATCATCATAGGCAGTCCCTCAGAATCGAGGAAAACTTGCTTCCACTCCTGAAGTTCTTTGGTGGCTGAACAGTCTGATATGAGAACCACAGACTCTGTCACAGGTGGGACAGACAGTCCTTGAGTGTAAGGGAGGGTGGGCCTGGTTTGCCACACGCTCTTTCCGCTGCCTGCGCTTGATTTCTGCATGCTCTCGGCACGAGACTCAAGGTGCTCAGCGCCCTCCCTGATGTACTTTCTCCACTTAGTTTGGTCTTTGGCCAGGGACTTCCAGGTGTCGGTGGGGATGTTGCACTTTATCAGGGAGGCTTTGAGGGTTTCCTTGTAGCATTTCCTCTGCCCACCTTTGGCTCACTTGCCGTGAAGGAGCTCCGCACAGAGCGCTTGCTTTGGGAGTCTCGTGTCTGGCATGCGGACAATGTGGCCTGCCCAGCGGAGCTGATCGAGTGTGGTCAGTGCTTCAATGCTGGGGATGTTGGCCTGGTCGAGGACACTGATGTTGGTGCGCCTGTCCTCCCAGGGGATTTGTAGGATCTTGCGGAGACATCATTGGTGATATATCTCCAGTGACTTGAGGCGTCTTCTGGACATCGTCTCTGTGTCTGAGCCATACAGGAGGGCGGGTATTACTACAGCCCTGTAGACCATGAACTTGGTGGTAGATTTGAGGGCCTGGTCTTCGAACACTCTTTTCCTCAGGCGGCCGAAGGCTGCACTGGTGCACTAGAGGCTGTGTTGAATCTCCGCATCAATGTCTGCTTTTGTTAAAAAGAGACTCCTGAGGTATGGGAAATGGTCCACGTTGTCGAGGGCCGTGCCATGGATCTTGATTGGGGGGGGGGGGCGGGGGGGCAGTGCTGAAGGCTACCCGCTTTTCATATTCCTAACTCAGCCCCAGCACAGTGAGCAGGTAAAGCTCTCGCTCAGGCTCACTCCCAGGTTTTGGGTCGGAGGCTCTGTTGCCAATCCCAGAGCCGCTCTCGGTCCGAGAATCTCTCCCTCGCTGAGGATCTGGACGTGATAAATTCACCCTCATCACAAGTGACGTCTATCAACCAGTCCAGGAAAATAGAAACACAACCCAGTAAAACAGTCAAAATGTGACACCTTCCATCTGCCAATTTCCGTTTCCCACCGACTCTAATATCCAGGGTTGGAAAACAAAGTTTCTCACATAATAAAACTGAAAAAGGGACGCATTTCACAATAGCCTGGTGAAACCTAACTGTGGCATTCTCTCCCGTATCTTTCAAGATATGCATTGATAAACTTACTTGGGAGACCTCAGTCTTTCCTGAAACAGTGGATATTTTCCCCAGAGTCAATGCTCTGCGAGCCAGCTTTATTTGTTCAGGCTCGGGGTGGGGGCATGAATTGGCCATCCCGAGTTTGCCAGCGAGGGAGGTGGAGGGTGAGTGAAGGGAATTCCCAGCGACACATTGCGGGATGCCTCAGAGTGAGTGTGTGTGTAACATGTCTCAGTAGCAGTGGGTAAAGCTTGCAGCCCGGAACCAGGTTTTTGTGTTTATTTGCTTTTCTAAATGATGCGAAATGCAAGATACAGAATTAATGTTGAAAGTTTTGATTTCGGGTAACATTTCACTTTGAAACTATCATATTTAACGTTTAATTTTAACATCGGGAATCAAATGTACGCCGACGGATAGAGGGCTTTCATTTGCTTACACTGAGAAATCGTAAAACAAAATTATCTTTACAGAAAATCTTTTTCTTAGTACAAATGCCAAATTGCTCACAGTGCAACAGACGACACCAAATTGGGTGTTGTAGCTAATAAGAAGACTGCGACAAAATACAGCAAGACATTAATAAACATGCAGAATGGGCGTGTAATTGGCAAATGTAGGCCAATACAGAGAAGTGTGAGGTGATACCGTTTGGCAGCAAGAATCAGGAGGCCACATACTCCTGGGAAAATCAGAGTGTAATGGGGTAGAGGAGCTGAGGGGTCTGGGGTACACATATACCGATCACTAAAAGCAGCGAGGCAGGTTAGGTAAGGCCAGACAAAAACACTGGGTTCATTTCTAGAGGGACAGAATTGAAAAGCAGAGAAGTTATGTTAAACTTGATAAACCTTGGTCAGAGCACACTTTGAGCACTGCGTACAGTTCTGGTCTCCATAGTATAAAAAGGATGTAGAGGCACTGGAGAGGGTGCAACAGATATTTACAAAGATGATACCAGAACTGAGATGTTATAACTATCAGGGAAGATTGAACAGGCTGGGCATTTTTCCCCAGGAAAAAGGCTGAGGGGTGACCTGATATAGTTCTTTAAGATTAAGAAGGGGTTCGATAGGGTAGACGTAGAGATGCTTTCTCTTGCAGGTGAGAGCAGAACTAAGGGCCATAAATATCAGTCACTGATAAATCCAATGGGGAATTCAGGAGAAACTTCTTTACCCAGAGAGTGGTGAGAATGTGGAACTCGCTGCCGCAGGGAGGGGTTGAGGCGAAAAGCGGAGATACAGTTAAGGGGAAGCTGGATAATACTGTAAATACTGTGTAATACTACTGCATCCGAGTTTGTTATTTCCAAATTATTTCAAAACAAGCTGAATGATTAATTTAAGAAGCATTACATTTCACTTTTTCAATGTATTTTTAACTTCAGAGTGTCTCACTCACAGTGAGTGATTAACTGCACCCATGCTCCGTCTGTTTATTCTTGGAATTCCAAAAGCCTAAATAGTTCTTGTTGTACTTGTTATGAAGATTTAGTGATGTGGCTGCACTAACTATTACACAAAACCAGATCCCAAGACTCCCCCGTCAGGATTGAACCCAGAGTCCTCACTCTCATCCCTAGAGCTACCCCAATTCCCCCTCACTGGTGCTGCTAAATCCCCAAGGTTCGCCCACTCTCGGGTATTACTATATTCTCGGACCCAACGTGTGAAGTAACACGGGGGAGCCGGGCGGGGGTGGGGGGGAGATGCGGGTGGAGGCACCAGACCTTAAAACCAGTTTGGGGACATGTTTCTCAAAAGTTACCTGTCACTGCACGCAAATATCTATGTCACTCAAACAGAGACCTGCCATTTCTAATTTATCCACAAATCTCACTGCAACAGGAAATGGCCTCTCACAACCTTACCATGCCAGTAAGAATAACTAGTTTCTAATTCACCTCAAACTATAGCAATTGGACTTTGAGACCTCTGACAAACAGGTCAAGTTACCCACAGCTGCACCTTCCCAGCACGGTAATACAATGCGCATGGCACCATGTATTGTTCCCAACCTCACACACCGTCACCTCGATGAGCAATGGCACGGAAGATCCACAAATAATATTGATAATCACTTTGTCAAGAATTTAATGACATGAGTTATTTATTTAAAGTCTGTTGTACTTTATTAGAGGTTTCTTGTTCCTGATTTTCAAATCCTGCTCTTTTCCCCCTCATGTCTCACCTCCCTGTAACTGTGCATCATCCAGGGCTAAAGAAATAAATACTTGCATTTATATAGCGCCTTTCATGACCACCGGACGTCTTAAAGCCAATTAAGTACTTTTGGAGTGTGGTCACTGTTTCAATGTGGGAAAGGCACCCAGATGCCTGGTGAATGTGCCCCACCATCTGCCCATCGGAGGGAGGGCTGTGTGAGAGTAGCCTAGTGACAAATCACCGTACCTGTTGCGAAATACCTGGACAACGGGATAACTCGCTGCCTTGTAACGTACGCCCCTGCGTGTATGCTCACGGGTTTGTAGAGCTGTTGAGTTGGGAGTGGCTTAGCCAGTCACATGATGTTCACAAGACTCAATAAAACCCCAGCCAGTTGCATTCGGGGGATCCACGATGAGACAGGTGGTTGTGAGCCTGGTGGATGAACCGGTAATATGTAGTGTGATTGTTAAACCTTTGCTAATAAACCAACTAGTTCTTAATAGCAATGTGTTGCTATGAATTCTTAAGCAAAGAACCTATGGAGCAAATACATGACACTCCACAACTCCCCCTAGCCTCCATTGCCCCTTTAACCTCTCCACTGGCCATCCAGTGATTGTCAGTATCAGAGCAACAGGCTGATGATGATGGTCCAGGGTTTGTTGTCTCTCTGAAGATTTTGCGAGGAACATTCTAAAGGGTTGATCCCCTGTGGGAGGGTGGGCTGTTTGAGGTTCAGGTCAGAGCTGGGCAGGATGGAGCGGCATTAACTAAAACTGGAGAGTAAACAGGACTCATCACCAATGCACCCAAAAAAATGACTTTAGCTTCCTGGTATTCAATTATCACAATTATTGGCAGAACACACTGAATCTGAACTGGCAGGTTCAAGCCCAGCTAAGGCTAAAGCAGGTTACTCCCCCCGGAGTGAGTTACAGGCTGGATTCTAATCGAAGTGTTCAGGGGAGGGGTTATATATAGAATAACGGATACCCGGGAGTGAGTTACAGGCTGGAATCTAATCGAGGGGTTTGGGGGGTTTATATATAGAATAACGGATACCCGGGAGTGAGTTACAGGCTGGAATCTAATCGAGGGGTTCAGGGGGTTTATATATCGAATAACGGATACCCGGGAGTGAGTTACAGGCTGGAATCTAATCGTGGGGTTCGGGGGGTTTATATATAGAATAACGGATACCCGGGAGTGAGTTACAGGCTGGAATCTAATCGAGAGGTTTGGGCGAGGGGGGTGGGGTTGTTTATATATAACATGTTATGTCTGATTAATGTATCACAGACTCCCCTCCTTCATTCCCTGTACAGGGGGTGATGTGTGAACTCGACATGTTGCGAGTTAGGACACGGGGCAGCAGAGTTTTGGATGAGCTCAAGTTTATGGCGGGTGCAAGGTGGGAGGCCGGCCAGGAGAGGGTTGGTATAGTTGAGTCAGAAGGTAGCAAAGGCACAGATGAGGGTTTCAGCAGAATATAAGCTGAGGCAGGGGCAGAGACGGGCGATGTTAAGAGACTGGAATTAACGTTGTGCAACTAGAGACAGGTTCCATTACCTCGCCCATCAGGTCCTGCTCCAAGATGGAAAAATGTTATTTTACCAATTTGCTTTGTGGAATTTTGCTGATTAGAGAAACTCAGATACATTTTCCAGTGAGTCTAAGCAACCGAACTCCAATTCCCACTAACTCCTGGACTTCCCTGCAGTGACCTGCTCCACACAACCTGTGACTCCATTCCCCCGCCAGAGAAGGACTGTGCAATAATGAATTGAAGTGGCCATCCTGGACCAGACAGCATGAGTTGTAAGGTGGTCCATCAGCTCTCCGAGGGCTGCACCGGATTGTGTCTGAATTTTCAGCGATTTGGTCAGTCCTGGGAAATTACCACTTTGCGATACAGGCATTCAATGTCAGTATCTGGCAGTCCCGTATGTAGGTGGAAAGACTACATAATGTGGACCTCTAGTGTTCCTTACTTTGTACTGATAGGCATCTCAAAGACATTTATTTCTAGGTAAGTTTCTTTTCAAAATTGTTTTATACTCATTAAAGCTGAAGGGTATTAGAGCTGGGGAATTGAAATGTTTTCCCACTTCCAGAATCTGGTGCCAACATCAAGCACTCCCAGGGCAGGTACAGCACAGGGTTAGATACAGAGTAAAGCTCCCTTTACATTGTCCCATCAAACACTCCCAGGGCAGCTACAGCACGGGGTTAGATACAGAGTAAAGCTCCCTCTACACTGTCCCATCAAACACTCCCAGGGCAGGTACAGCACGGGTTAGATACAGAGTAAAGCTCCCTCTACACTGTCCCATCAAACACTCCCAGGGCAGGTACAGGGAGTTAGATACAGAGTAAAGCTCCCTCTACACTGTCCCATCAAACACTCCCAGGGCAGGTACAGCACGGGTTAGATACAGAGTAAAGCTCCCTCTACACTGTCCCATCAAACACTCCCAGGGCAGGTACAGGGAGTTAGATACAGAGTAAAGCTCCCTCTACACTGTCCCATCAAACACTCCTAGGGCAGGTACAGCACATGTTAGATACAGAGTAAAGCTCCCTCTACACTGTCCCATCAAACACTCCCAGGGCAGATACAGCTCGGGGTTAGATACAGAGTAAAGCTCCCTCTACACTGTCCCATCAAACACTCCCAGGGCAGGTACATCACGGGGTTAGATACAGAGTAAAGCTCCCTCTACACTGTCCCATCAAACACTCCCAGGGCAGGTACAGGGAGTTAGATACAGAGTAAAGCTCCCTCTACACTGTCCCATCAAACACTCCTAGGGCAGGTACAGCACATGTTAGATACAGAGTAAAGCTCCCTCTACACTGTCCCATCAAACACTCCCAGGGCAGATACAGCTCGGGGTTAGATACAGAGTAAAGCTCCCTCTACACTGTCCCATCAAACACTCCCAGGGCAGGTACAGCACGGGGTTAGATACAGAGTAAAGCTCCCTCTGCACTGTCTCATCAAACACTCCCAGGGCAGGTACAGCACGGGGTTAGATACAGAGTAAAGCTCCCTCTACACTGTCCCATCAAACACTCCCAGGGCAGGTACAGCAGGGGCGCAGCTTAGCAGGTGTCAACGCACTATTCGACCATGGGAGCATCACACCCAGGCGAATTTTCAGCAGCTGATGGTGCTGTAAGCAGCCTGAGGGGCTCTCCTCACAAAGCTATTTGCTTCCCGCACTGCACTCAGCCTGGGGCCAGGAAACTGGAGCCAGCATGAGGAATAAGCCATGGCTGGATCGAAGGCCTGGGTGGCAGGGTTTACGGAAGGCAGAATACTGACACGCTCATTTAGAAGGATGAGCAGCCAGTGCACAACTCAGAAACCGCTCAAATCTTCAAACCCATTGTCACAATTTCAGAATAGATAAATACACATTTGAAACAAAGATTTAGCTTGTTTTTAAGTAAATTATCTCAGCAATTTCCAAATGTTTAACTCAGTCAAAACATTTATTTTTATTACCTGATATCAAATGAGTATGTTGTCATTTTTATGTATTTGGGAAAGCGGGTTGTGTAGAGGACACAGAGAGGCTGCAAAGAGATTTGGATAGGTTAAGCGAATGGGCTAAGGTTTGGCAGATGGAATACAATGTCGGAAAGTGTGAGGTCATCCACCTTGGGAAAAAAATAGTAAAAGGGAATATTATTTGAAAGGGGAGAAATTACAACATGCTGCGGTGCAGAGGGACCTGGGGGTCCTTGTGCATGAATCCCAAAAAGTTAGTTTGCAGGTGCAGCAGGTAATCAGGAAGCCGAATGGAATGTTGGCCTTCATTGTGAGAGGGATGGAGTACAAAAACAGGGAGGTCCTGCTGCAACTGTATAGGGTATTGGTGAGGCCGCACCAGGAGTACTGCGTGCAGTTTTGGTCACCTTACTTAAGGAAGGATATACTAGCTTTGGAGGGGGTACAGAGACTATTCACTAGGCTGATTCCGGAGATGAGGGGGTTACCTTATGATGATAGATTGAGTAGACTGGGTCTTTACTCGTTGGAGTTCAGAAGGATGAGGAGTGATCTTATAGAAACATTTAAAATAATGAAAGGGATAGACAAGATAGAGGCAGAGAGGTTGCTTCCACTGGTCGGGGAGACTAGAACTAGGGGGCACAGCCTCAAAATACGGGGGAGCCAATTTAAAACCGAGTTGAGAAGGAATTTCTTCTTCCATAGGGTTGTGAATCTGTGGAATTCTCTGCCCAAGGAAGCAGTTGAGGCTAGCTCATTGAATGTATTCAAGTCACAGATAGATAGATTTTTAACCAATAAGGGAATTAAGGGTTATGGGGAGCGGGCGGGTAAGTGGAGCTGAGTCCACGGCCAGATCAGCCATAATCTTGTTGAGTGGTGGAGCAGACTCGAGGGGCTAGATGGTCTACTCCTGTTCCTAATTCTTATGTTCTTATGTTATGTTCTCTCAATCAACATAACAAAAACAGATTATCTGGTCATTATCACATTGTTGTGTGGGGGAGCTTGCTGTGCCCAAATTGGCTGCCACATTTCCCACATGACAACTGTGACTCCATTCCAAAAGTACGTCATTGGCTGTAAAGCGCCTGGACCCTGCTCCTGGGACTCTTTACCTTGCTTTACTCAGTTTTTAAAATGCGCTAAAAAATATCAGTATTTAGGCAGAAGTGGAAGTGAGAGAGCTATGAGGATGAGACATTTCAATTTGTATATTTTTATCAGTGTTTTTCTGCTCTGAATGTTCTGTGAAGAGAAGTGTGGCTTCAAAACAGGAAAAGGATGTAACCTGCATTGATATAGACCCAAAGCGCTTCACAGCCAATGAAGCGCCTTTGCAGTGTGGTCACTGTTGTATTGTGGGAAACACAGCAAGCTCCCACAAACAGCTCTGTGATAATGACCAGACAATCCATTATTTTTGTGATGTTGGTTGAGGGATAAATATTGTCCAGACAAATCATTAAATGACAAAGAAAAGTTCTTGTATTGTTTAAATACTTGCCTCCAAAATATATCAGAACTCATTTTCTCTTTCAGAAAAAAATGAATCTATGTCTTATCCTACTCCCTCTCAAATGTGAACTTTTCTGGTACATGCGTGGACTTGTCTAAAGGGATGCCAAGAGATCAGGATGATGGACATTGCCCTGCTACAGATCTTTGGGAACGCAAGAGCAACATTTGCTGACATCACAAAAGTGGGGAAGGGGAGAATGAAGGAGTTCTGGAGGGCAGAAAGAGGTAGAGAATTGTGAGGCGATACACTTTTGGGGGGGAAAGCAAGGAATGTGCACTGGCTGGAAAGTCGCTGCAGGGTGGGGGTGAACAGAGAAACCCAGGGGTTCAAACAGATCATTTGCTGAAAGTGCGAGTGCAGGGAGATAACGCCACAACAGCTTTTGAAGTTTTAGAAATATACAAAAGGCTACAACATTGAAGTGGTAAATGATACATTTGAACAAGGCCATAGTGAGAGACTGTGTGTAGTTTTACATCGAGTTGCACCGAGTGTACGGCACAGGAACAGGCCATTGGGCCCACCGCTCCGTGCCGGGGTTTATGCTCCACACCAGCCCCCTCCCACCCCTCTCCATCTCACCCCATCACCATATTCTTCTATTCCTTTCCCCCTCATGTGTTTATCCGGCTTCCCCTTAAACGTATAGAGCACGGACAGTGTAAATTCACCAGGATTATGGCAGGGTTTGGATGCTGGGAGTATTTTCACTGGAGTACAGGAGATTTAAGTGAGCTTTTTAAAATTATGTATGGGCTTTGTTAGAGTAAATAGGGAAAAAGTATTTTGGGGGAATTAGAGATGAGGGGCATTAATTTAACATGGTCACTGAGACAGTGAGCGGAGAGGTGAGGAGACATTTAATTTTCCGCAGGACACGCTTTGTCCCACAGTGATAGAGGCAGAGACCATTGTACATTTACAGAAAGTAGATAACTGTCAGGCTACGGGGAGAGCGCGGGGCAGTGGGATTGGTTTCAGATTGCCCAGCAAAGGGCAAGCACAGAGCCGATGGGCCGAATGGAATCCTCCTGTGCTGTAAACTTTTACAGTTTTTGGGTCTGGAAACCAATGCATAGTGATGCCGCGCCACTGGCCAGGCGCGCAGTGATATCATTGTGTAAACATGTCAGACTTAATAAATTATTGTTCCCAAACATCACCTTTTAAAAATCTCAAAGACTAAAAGGCTTTTAAATCACTGTGCGTTACTCCGAATCCCTGATCCCCACCCGTTAGGGCGCTGACACCGCCATTAGTTTTCAGACCAAATAACTAAACATTTAAAGTACAGGAGGAGTCCATTCGGCCCTTTGCTGATCAACCTGGTTCACTCCTTTGCGTGTTTCCCCGTCCCCTAACCTCTCTCCCAACTTGCCAGTCTTCATGCGTGAGCCTGTACAGTGATGTCCGGCAATTCTACCACGAAGGGCTTCACATCTGAACCGAGCCTGTCCGGACCAGACCCGGGGTCTCCGGAAAGCAGCCGGCACCTTGGCTGATTCTTTACTTCCACCTCGCGCAGTCGAGGGTTGCTTAGAAAGAAAGAACGTGCGTTTATTTAGCACCTTTCACGACCTCAGGACGCGTATACCGCCAATGAAGTACTTCTGAAGGATGTCAGTGTTGAAACGCGGCAACAAATTTGCGCACAGCAAGATCCACAACCAACAATGTGATAATGACCAGATAATCTATATTACTGATGTTGGTTGAGGGTTAAATATTTGCCCCAGGACACCGGGGAGAATTCCCCTGCTCTTCTTCAAAATAGTGCCATGGGATCTTTTACATCCACCTGAGAGAGCAGACAGGACCTCGGTTTAACATCTCATCTGAAAGGCGGCTCCTCCGACAGTACAGCACTCTCGCAGTGCTGCCCCTCCGACAGTGCAGCGCTCCCTCAGTACTACCCCTTCGACATTGCAGTGCTCCCTCAGTACTGCCCCTCTGACAGTGCGGCGCTCCCTCAGTATTGCCCCTCCGACAGTGCAGCACTCCCTCAGTACTACCCCTCCGACGTTGCAGTGCTCCCTCTGTACTGCCCCTCCGACAGTGCGACGCTCCCTCAGTACTACCCCTCCGACAGTGCAGCACTCTCTCAGCACTGCCCCTCCGACAGTGCAGCGCTCCCTCAGTACTACCCCTCCGACAGTGCAGCGCTCCCTCAGTACTGCCCCTCCGACATTGCAGCGCTCCCTCAGTACTGCCCTCCGACAGTGCAGCACTCCCTCAGTACTGCCCCTCCGACAGTGCAGCGCTCCCTCAGTACTGCCCCTCCGACAGTGCAGTACTCCCTCAGTACTGCCCCTCCGACAATGCGGCACTCCCTCAGTACTGCCCCTCCGACAATGCCAGCACTCCCTCAGCACTGCCCCTCTGACAGTGCGGTGCTCCCTCAGCACTGCCCCTCCGACAGTGCGGTGCTCCCTCAGTACTGCCCCTCCGACAGTGCAGCACTCCCTCAGTACTGCCCCTCCGACAGTGCAGCACTCCCTCAGTACTGCCCCTCCGACAGTGCAGCGCTCCCTCAGTACTGCCCCTCCGACAGTGCAGCGCTCCCTCAGTACTGCAGTGGAGTACCAATTGTGTGCTCAAGTCCCTGGAGTGGGATTATGACCCCACAATCTTCTGATTTAGAGGTAAAAGTGTTCCCCACTGAGTCAGGCAGACACGAGGTTTGGGAGAGTTGTAGGGTCCCATTCTAGTGACTGAGCACAGACCTCTCCGAATGGCTCAGCCCCGCATCGGGAATCAGGAGAAATTGCAATCTGCTCATTTATGCATTGCTTTATTTGGTGCAGGAGAAGACCCAGGACTGTCCCTTGGGGCGGGGGGAGAGGGGAGGGGGGTGACTTCATGTTAAAAATCCATCTGATGACCAGCTTCAAACCCATTCCTTATAAATTTCCTATTAAGGTAGGACAATCCTGGGCTTGGGTTCGGTCGGGGTAATAAGATGCTAATTCATTAATAAGATGCAAATTCGCTAATAGCATGCAAATTCGCTAATAGAATGCAACCAAAATGCATCTTTTCAAATAAAATGACACCAAAAATAAGTGGTAAAATTTAAAAATGAAACATTATTATTTGTCAAAGTTTCCTTTCTCGGTTTGATCTTGCAAACAGTCTGGCGCTCTGAAAGCGATCTAACATTCCCTTTGACAAACTGTGATTTGAGCAGTTTAATTTTTTTATAAAATATCCAGTTAGGATGGTGATACTTTGAGCAAATGTAATTACAGTGTTTCGTGTCCCCCTCCCTTTAATAATGTCAGGGGACTATAATCCCTCCGTCAAGGCAACACAATAAAGTGTTCCTTGCCTTGCATACACGCTTTGTTCCCAGGACCTGTCAGCCCGCGATGGGAGCCGCGCTCCTGCTCAATGCAATTAGCGTTTTTTATATAAAAAAAAATCTATTCAAAAGACATGCCAAACGAGAACAAGCCGTATCAGCCCAGCAATAAAGGAATTAAAAAAAAACACAGCCAGTGTTTCTGAGCAAGTAATTACAGTGTTAGTACACTGCATTGCCTGGGCAGGACTGCAATTTTCCGCGGTTTGCTCTAGTTTGCAGGCTGAGGTTTTATTGGACTCGAGACCATCGGGAGAAAGGAGCTCCCTGTAACCTCTGATTTCACAACACTGATCCGTGCAGTGCCCCATCTCACTCCCCACCCCTAGCAATATTCCAGCTCAACACGCGGTAGCGAGGGTGCACGGGTGTCTGAGTATCTGGGACAGACCGGGGGAGTTCCTACCCTTGCAGAATGCAGGAGCTGTGAAAGTGTTGAGGGATTGTGAGCACGTCAGGCAGTGTGTAAGGATAGAGTTTACCAAACCAGCCCGCTCCCACTTAGTCTGCATTTGCAGAGTCGAAGGCTTTCTATTTCTGAAGCCTTTGAATCTTTTTGTTTCAAAATTAAATTTAAAAAACCCTATTTAAAATAAAAAAATCCACACTTGTTTTTATCGTCCTTCAAAGTGCTGGAAATAAAGGAAAGGTTTCTGGGAGCGAGTCTGTTCTAATTCCTCCTCAACATCAGACCAGCACCTGAATATTGTTTCATCTCCCCACAACCCGCTCAAAGCTCTCGGCTGCTGTGCAATGCGTCCATTATTGGAACTATTTCCTTCTGTTTTCTGTAGGAAGGACACTGGTGTTGAGAAGGAGGAACTCACTCTGGGGTCACCGCAGCACAATATTGTTCCCAACTCTTCAATTTCTCAAAACTCGACAACCGTTTTCTTTTTCTAACTTCCGCTTCCCTGCCTTGTGCAGCCCCCAGCCTCGGCTGCCTTCTGCTCTCCACCGAGGGCCGCTTTTAACCGTGCGAGCTGAGGCGGGGAGTGTCGTTTGGCTATTCAACCGTGGGGGGCGACACAACCTATCCTCCCACCCTGACCCTGGCGTCGCATAATCGGCTTTTCTGCCGGGATCAAGAGTGGGAATCCTGGCTGATACCCCATCCCTCCCCCATTCACCTCCCCCTCCTCTCTCCTTCCCATCCCCCTCCGCCCCCAGTCCCCTCCCCCTCCTCCCCTTCCCCTACCCCTCCGCCCCTTCCCCCTCCTCCCCTTCCCCCTCCTCTTCATCCTTCCCCCTCCTCCCCTTCCCCATCCTCCCCTTCCCCTCCCCCTCCTCCCCTTCCCCTTCCTGTCCTCCCCTAGCCCCCTCCCCTTCCTCTCCCTTCCCCCTCCTCCCCCATCCTACCTCCCCATCCTCCCCCATCCCCCTGCCCCTCCTCCCCATCTGCCTCCCCTCCTCCCAAAGCCCCCTCCCCTTCCTCTCCCTAGTCCAGGTGCACTGAGACCAGGCTTAATGCTCCCACAGTGAAAGGATTTGGGGGAGTAATGGGGAGGGGGGGGCGGAGGGGCGGCCAGTGGGTCTACAGGAGAATCCCAGGATGGGGATGAAGCGACTGCTGCTTCCAAACTGACATCAGTTGCTATTTTTTCCCATTTTCTCTCACTTTGGCATCTTTGCTGTCTTTGTCTGTCAGGAACTGACGTCTGACCGCGAGGCTGTAGAGCGTGTTGAGCATTGGGCGGACCCGAGTTATACTGCTGGCGACACTAGGCTCAGCAACAAGAATTACTCTGCTCACTCCCCGCCTCGTCTTACTAAAGAATGAAAAACACCACCAGCCCCCAACTCACATCCAAATGATTCAAACACAACTTTAATAAAGTGCACAGGGAGTTCACACCCAGTGTGAAGACCAGGTTCTTGCCTCAGTGCCATTGTCAGATAATGAAAACTCCACTTCCATGTTGTAATGGTCGTGGGGGGCTGAGCGACGGGAAGGGGGCTTACTGCACCCTTGGGGAAAGGGGATATGGAGAGTTCGTGTGTCAGGCAAAATCCACGAATTCCTGTGTAGAAGGGTGGAAGACAGAACAAGGGACGGACAGACACTGTTGTGATCGGTGAATTGCCTCAGTTCTGGTTATTATTAAATAAACTCTGTTCTATATACATAATGGTGCCTGGAGTGTGTCTGAGGGTTCAAGGGCCTGGCTATCTCCTGCTTACACCAGTCGCCACATTATTAGTGTACATCAACAACCAGAATATAATAGTGTGGTTGAAGATTACTAATGTATATATTCAAAGTTGCAAATTACATTCAGGCCTCGAAGGTTTAGGGCTCGATCTGCTGTAAGTACGTTTAGTGGCCCTGTCACTAGCACAGAAATTTTGGCCATTGATTCTACATGTGTGAGGTCGAATAAATCTCCTTTTTCCTTAAATCTTACCCAATTATTTTGTGTATGTTGGGTTCTCCCCTCTCCGTCCCCCCCCCCCCCCCCCCACCTCCCTTCTCAGACAACATTAAACAGCGGCCCCAGTACCCTGCTGTAAAGCTGCTCAGAATTCGGTGTCTGATTAGGTAATATTCTCTCCCTCGCCGAGTTCACAATCTCCTGGGCAGTCGGAGGTATTGTGGGCACCAGTTTATGTAACATTCCCATCTACCGCTACCGCCTCCTCCCGTCCTGACAAGCTGGCCAATATAATGGACGCCGGGGCAATGTTTAAAACTATACGATCAAGCTTTCAACACTCCAACATTCTTTCTCATGGGAAAGGGCCTCTTCTCTGCACCTCTCTCCATTACAGTGCAACTCCTGCCAGAACTGGGAGAAATTATTTGTATTTTTATTTAAATATTTAGATATGCTGAGCTGATGGTGGAGGCACTACATTTGGGAGAGAGGGAGTGGGGGGCGGGGTGCTCATTACTGCAGAGTACAACGTGTGTGTGTGTGGACATCAGTTAAGGAGAGGATTGACAGGAGCCTTGTTCCTCGCAATGGTTCATTGTGGTGGCAGGACTCGCTGTGTAAACTCACTGGTGAAGACTTGGACAAGAGGAAGTGGCAGCCTTGGAACCAGCGAGTAAACTTTCACCCTCACTGCACGGGCGCTAATCTGACGGATCGCACGCCCGTTGCAAAAGCCGCCCAATTTTCCACTGGGATAAAATTCAGACGGGTTGTATAAAGGGCGGGTGTTCCACTCTCAGATTACCGCCCGCCAAGCGAAGACAAAACGCATACCCGCTGATTTCAGCAGAAGAAGGGAGGAAATGTGTGTGTGTGTGAGGGGCGGCCAGCAGATCATGTCAGGGGAAGTATGGTTCATTAGAATGAGCCTAGCCAAGCTTTACATTGTAGTCCGCTGTTTCCTTCGAAGCTTTGACTTCACTCAATGATCTATATTCTCCAAAACAGTCAGTAAAATACAAGATCTCGGTGGTATTTTTATGAATCAGCTTGCACAATGAAATATATTTTGAAATTAATCAAGTTTCATTACAAAAAAAAAAACACCTAACAAAAATAGCATCAGTCAAATTTTGTGCTGGCTTTGGTCTGTGGAAGTGGCTCAGACAGAGACACGGACAGATTCAATGGGTTTTGGGATGGGACGAAATTCAGAGGCAATTCTGGAGTTTGGAAAATGAAACACATCAAATCTGGAGGAAGTAGGAAAGCACACCCCAAGTGGCTTCCAGATAGTGTATGAACAACATGAGCAGATTTCAGGATCAGCAACTCACTGCTTATATATCTCATTTGTTAACATTTCACATTTTAGGTGCATTTGCCAATCCTTGTGTTATTGCTAACTATCTCCTGTCTCCTGTCTCCATGTGGGAGCTGACCCTATGGCCAGTGAGCAGGCAAGTGACCAGTGCCCTCCTCATTCACACCGCATGGACACACACAAATTATTCACCTTCCCATAACTACGCAGGATTTCAGCGCTGGGGGTTTAAGCTCGTTTTTCAATGATTCCAATTATTTCATCAGTTGTTACATAAAAGCAAATTTAAAAAAAAAAGCATTTTGACCAACTTTGGTTTATCTAATATATTTGATCACATGCACCGGTGAAAAAAGCATTAAATGGGAAGGAGATTAACCAAGTCACAATGCTAACCTTCAACTATTTCACAATTTCAAGGACGATATGCGTTTTTTTGTTTTTTTCCCACTGATTTATAATTGTATTTAATATTAAAAAATGGTAAACTATATTGCTCTGTTACCAAAAAAACTTAAAATACAGTTCTTACCGTTGATTTAGAAAGAGTTAGTCACAGAGGGTTAGACAGACAGAGAGGGTTTAACAGAGGGAGAGAGTTAGATAGAGAGAGAGAGAATTAGGCAGAAAGAGAGAGTTAGATTCAGAGAGAGAGTTAGACAGACAGAGAGGGTTAGACAGACAGAGGGTTAGACAGACAGAGAGGGTTAGATACAGAGAGAGAGAGAAAGAGTTAATCAAACAGAGAGGGTTAGACACAGAGAGAGTTGGACAGACACAGAGGGCTAGACACAGAGAGAGTTAGACAGACACAGAGGGCTAGACACAGAGAGAGTTAGACAGACACAGAGGGCTAGACACAGAGAGAGTTAGACAGACACAGAGGGCTAGACACAGAGAGAGTTAGACAGACAGAGGGTTAGACAGACAGGGAGAGTTAGACAAACACAGAGGGTTAGACAGACAGAGAGGGTTAGATACAGAGAGAGAGAGTTAGACAGACAGAGGGTTAGACACAGAGAGAATTCGACAGACAGAGGGTTAGACAGACAGTTGCAGAGAGAGGTGTCGATGTACCTGAAGTGTGCAATTTTACAAGAGCTTTTGAATATTTCCGACTGGCAGATTGTTCCCGAGTTAATTTTATTTTTCAGTTTTGGAACTGTTGTTGAATTCCGGAGCTGGTGAAATAAGCCCAGTCTCCTCACCAAAGGGCCCAGTGAATGATCAGTGAAAGGTATAGGTGTTGTTGTGACTTGCTGGAGACTTGCGCTGAGGTGTAACCTGAAGTGTATCCAGTGCGATGTCAAGTTGTCAAGGCATCAGCTCTTAACACCGTCACCGACACAGGACCTGAGTCTGCTTCAACAAATTATACTCAGGTAGCAACAGCTCGGCTTTCGTGCCTCGCCGCAGTTATGTGTCGGATGTGGGGGAGAGGGAGGGTTAAGGCGATTTGTAGAAAGCTCACAATTAAATTAGGGCATGATACATCCACACAAAAAAAAGGCAAAAAGAAAATGAAGGGAAATAACGAACACAAGGGAATCAAAAAACACACCAGACTGACGAATAAATGCATGTGCGGCCGGAATTTACCTCAATTGGAAAGGTTCCTGACCCAGAATCAGCCAACACAAGGGTTAACAGAATTTTAAGAAACTAAAGACATTCGCCCTCTGAAAGAATGCACATCCCTTCTAATAAAAAGGCCAGTGTTTTTACAGCATAATTTCCTCCAAGTTAGATGTGTCCACACTGCTCAGGATTTCTATCTGTAGTTAATCTAAGAGCAGGTGTACATATGATCCTTCCTCTTCATTTATGTTTGGACTTTCTCCTTTTCTCCATCCCTTGGTGTATCTGTCTCCACCGGTGCCTGCCCCTCTCTCCCTCCCTCCCTGCCCCTCTCCCTCCCTCCCTCCCTGCCCTCTCCCTCCCTCTCTGCCCCTCTCTCTCCCTCCCTCCCTGCCCCCTCTCCCTCCCTCTCTGCCCCTCTCTCTCCCTCCCTGCGCCTCTCCCTCCCTCTCTGCCCTTCTCTCCCTCCCTCCCTGCCCCTCCCCCTCCCCCTCCCTCTCTGCCCCTCTCTCCCTGCCCCTCTCCCTCCCTCCCTCCCTGCCCTCTCCCTCCCTCTCTGCCCCTCTCTCCCTCCCTCCCTGCCCCTCTCCCTCCCTCTCTGTCCCTCTCCCTCCTTCCCTCCCTCCCTCCCTGTTCCTCTTCCCCCTCCCTGCCCCTCTCCCTCCCTCCCTGCCCCTCTCCCTCCCTCCCTCCCTGCCCCTCTCCATCCCTCCCTGCCCCTCTCCCTCCCTGCCCCCTCTATCTCTCTCTGCTTCACTATCTGCCTATCTCTCTCCATCTCTGTCTCCCAATTTATTTTTCTCTCTCTCTCATCTTTCTCCCTTATTTAACTGTGTTTCTCTAACCTTTCTCTCTCTCCCTTCCCTTCTTCACTGCCCATATCTTGGTGCCCTCCCCACCTTCTTCAGCAACGAAATATTAGATTTAAAAAAGAACTGAAACTCGGGAAAGCGACCGTGCTGAAGATCACTGAAGTCCCGAACTGATTCCTTCCCCGCCTTGTACCCTTGGGATTCAATACTGAAATGTCAGGGATGGGAGACCGAGTCTGGGGAATTCACTGCCACAACCTGTCTGCAATCGCTCATTCAGCAGGTCTCCCGGCCCCGAGTTCACAGCCGTTGCCTCACTCGCTGTGAAACCAAAATCCCAAGTGCTCGCTCCCATTTCCAAACAGCCCGAGAGAAAGGAGAGGTGGCGGCTTTATTTGGTGGTTTGTGTCTTGAATAAAATTCCATTTCTCGACAGATGTCGAGTGATATTTCAGAACGGAACTAGGGAAACAATCTTGAACCAGTTTCTAAATACCCGAAAAATTACCGCAGCAGAACTGTTCAATTAATTGTCCAAATTCAACAAAGTCAACCGAATTACAACCCGCCTTCGCTGCAGCAAAGCTGGCTGTACACATGGTTTGTGGCCCAGTCTCTAGCCGGATTTTACAGGAAAGTTCTATCTCTGGGCTCCCTTCGCTCAAATCTTCTTCAAGATCTAAAAATGTATCTTTAACTTTGGGCGAGGCGGCCGCTGGATCTGGTAGTTCTGTATTTTAAGGATATTTTTTATGGCCTTTGATTGTGTTCTGACATTTGAGGGGACATGGTGGAATGTCTGAGCGTGTGGGGTGGTGCAGACAGTGAGAGGGAGAGGAGGTGTCCAATGTTGGATCCCAGGAGGGTCCTAGGGATCACTGAGCGACACTCTCACACTCTGCGCATTAATAAAGAAATCAAAATGAGGGCGAGACCTTGTTTAAATACAGCGCTCAAAGCAGTATTCAAGCAACGGTGAGAAAGTGTATCGGTGAAATTCAACTGGAGAGGATTGCGAGCATGTTTGGCGGGTGTTGTTAATCTTTATATTAACGACAAGCAGCCCGCGCCGCTCAGTGCTGATCAATAATAATAAAATATCCCCATTTATTAATCATAGTGAATTTAAAAACTAAATTAAAACATTATCTTGCGTCTGATCTTTTTAAAAACAAAAAAAAACTTTAAAATGACAAAATGCAGGTCAGTGTGAATAATGGAAATATATTCCCAAACTCAATGCGTGCACACAATTGTTTGGAACCAGCCGTGGTGGAGATGATTGAATTCCCCAACAGCAGCCGCAGACTAATGGACACGGACATTCATTTAACCCTTGCAATCTCAGCCAGCACCCCGGGCACATTCCAGTCCACATGGCTTGCCTCCCGTGTTCTTCCATTTAGAGTAGCGGCGAGAATTAAACCTGACCAGGGTGTTCGATAAATGTATCCAAGGAAAGGTTGGTGTACAGAAAGTGCAGAGACACGGGGGGGAATCTCCATCCTCGGTCTCCCAGGGGGAGAGGTCAGTTTGTCCCCAGGATTACTGACAATCCTGTCAGCGATGGATTCTCACCTCACAGGCAAAGATTTTGCAGTTTTTTCCACAAGCTCTGTACGCGCTGGGCAAATGGTTCGCTGGAAATTGACAAATGCGAGGACAATTTTAGAAATTTTACTCAGCACCAAAACTTGTGCATTGGCGGACTGAGCGTTTGAGGAAAGCGGTGGTCCCGGGAGATGGAGCCGAGAGGCTGGGGATTACTCGGCATCTGTTGGGCAGACCCGCCAAGGTGTGATTGTCGCTAACTTTCCGCACATATTGCGCCGGCCCAGTGTCAACAATTAGTGCCAGGTGTAAAGTGTGCCGGTGTGAGCGGGCAATAGCCGTCTCTCTCTTTCCCCACCCTCTCACACTCTCTCCCACTGCCCCCAATTCCCCAGCTCCACAGTCCCGGGCACACACTGCCCCTTCACCCGCTCCCAGGGCCCGGAAAGCCGCAGTCACACATCGCAAATCGTCATCACTTCATGCGGATAATATTTGAAAACCAACTTCCCATATTATAAAAAATCCCCCGCGCACTTGGCGAGCGGATTCCCAGCATTACAGAGCAGGAGGATCAGACTTAACCCCAATTCGGGGATTTAAATTTAAATCGAGACAATCGATTAAAAAATAACTAAAAATGCCTCGTAATTGGGAGCTGGAAGTTCAGGAAGTCCCAGCTCAAAGTTCTCCAGTGAGGCAGAGTTTGTGTCAGAACTTCAATCGTTCCATTTTGTTCGGTTTTACAACCTCGCCATGGGGCCCATTGGGGAGACAGACAGACAGACAGAGCAGCACCCTGCCCCCCAGCCCCCCATCGCCACAACCCACCCCCCACCCCCACCAGCTTCACCAACCAGGCCACCAGTGTTTGCTAAACATTAAATGGCAGAGTCGGGAACTGACAGAGCTGGGAGATCCTGCAACTTTCCCGGGGAGGGACGGAGGGGAAAAGGGGGAGTGGGGGTGGGGGGATATATTTCTATCTATAAAAGAGAAGCACCTCCCGGGATCCTGGAGAGCTGCAGATTCTACGGCGGAAAGTGTCGGGCTAACCCGGGTCTGACCCGGGCCGGACCCCCTGACCCGGGCCGGACCCCCCTGACCTGGCCGGACCCCACTGATCCGGGCCGGACCCCCCTGAGCGGGGCCGGAGCCCCCTGGTCCCGGGCCGGACCCCTCTGGATGGGGGGGGGGGGGTCTCTCTCTGGGGGTTGTAGAGCTGGGAGCGGGCGGCGAGACTCTGGGCAGCTGACCCGCTCTCCGCTCCTGTCAATCTACAAACCCGGGAGAGAGCTCAGGAAAGGAAGCTTGAAGTGTAAAGATGAAAGTGCGGACAATGCGCACTGTCCCTGACGGCGCAGAATGCGAGCAGCACAAACACCGCCACAATCCAACATAATCGATATGTCAGTGCATTCCCGGACCTGCCACATGCCGACTTAGTTCTAGTTGAATTGACACTGACAATTCTTTCCAGACTGACCCCAAACCTCGCTCCCCTCCCCCAAACACAGCCACCAGATCCCTGGCGGATCTCTCGCCAGCGACCTTGCTCTGACCAGGAGGTGATTTCCGTCTGATCTTCATTCAGGCCGCACCGGCTCCGCCAGTCTGCAGAGAGTCAGCCCCTGCCCAAGCGTGGCCCCCCAAACACTGCCCCCCGAACACTGCCCCTAAACACTGCCCCCCAAACACTGCCCGAAAAACTGCCCACAAATACTGCCCCAAAGCACTGCCCCCAAAGCACTGCCCCCAAACACTGCCCCCAAACACTGCCCCAAACACTGTCCCAAACACTGCCCCCGAACACTGCCCCAAGCACTGCCCCCAAACACTGCCACAAACACTGCCCCAAACACTGTCCCAAACACTGCCCCAAAGCACTGCCCCCAAACACTGCCCCAATCACTGCCCCAAACACTGTCCCAAACACTGCCCCAAAGCACTGCCCCCAAACACTGCCCCAAAGCACTGCCCCCAAACACTGCCCCAAACACTGCCTCCAAACACTGCCTCCAAACACTGCCCCAAACACTTCCCCAAACACTGCTCCTAACTGCCCCACAGTGCCCACTGCCCCTCACTGCCCACTGCCTCTCACTGCCCACTGCCCCTCACTGCCCCTCACTGCTCCTTACTGCCCCATAGTGCCCACTGCCCCTCACTGCCCCACAGTGCCCACTACCCCTCATTGCCCCACAGTGCCCATTGCCCACTGCCCCTCATTGCCCCACAGTGCCCACTGCCCCGCAGTGCCCACTGCCCCACAGTGCCCACTGCCCCTCACTGCCCACTGCCCCACACTGCCCACTGCCCCTCACTGGCCCACAGTGCCCACTGCCCCTCACTGCCCCACACTGCCCACTGCCCCACAGTGCCGACACCAGAGGAGCCCGAGTGACTGGGACACGGCTCTGAAGCAGCGACAGTTGCGAGCCGGAGTTTGAGCAACACACTCAGTCAAACTCCAACATTACTCACATTCCCCAAACTGCCAAATGAACCGGAGACCAAACCCAGCAGCGACTGACCCCGAATCCCATCCCCCGAAACAATCTCCCAAACACAACCCGACTTGAGAATCTCCCCCTCTCAGTGTAACATTTTAAATCCAGTTGTGCTCCAAATCCTTTCAAACTTGCCCGCGATCCGCCGCCTGCGATTCTCTCAGTCCACCATTCCCCACCACGCGAAAACTTTTCGCAGAAATTAAAAAGCGTTACCTGGCCCCCATCTCATTAAACAATAACTTTAGAAAAAAGTGCCGAAACCCTCTTCAAAACGATTACATTCACAAAACTTTCAAGTTTGCAAAACTTTAATGTCAACCGTGGCCAGAAATGAAGCGATTGACAATGTGTGGAGGAAGGAGCGAGGCACTAACCTGTGAAAGCTGCGGGCTGGGCTCCCTCTGTCTCGCCTTCTCAATGCCGCACAATCATCAGGACACAAGAACTCAGTGTGAAAATGTTGAGGGATTCACAGAGTCCCTCTTTTTAAAGTAGCTTCCAGCAGAGTCTCTGGCCGCCGTCTCTCTCTCTCTCGCTCTCTCTGTTTGTTCTGGGATGTTGTGTGTGATGCAATATTCTTCCTATATTATATATTTTCTTTCCACTATTTGTAGAAAACTCCTGGGACGATTGGATTGCATTGTTTTTTTTTAAAGAGATCTGTTCTCTCTCTCTTTCTCTGTGCCCCAGTCCCTCCTCCTGTTCAGCACGCTCCTGGAATTGTCCCGACCCAAAGCTCCTCGCTTAAGTGTGGCATCCCATCGCATCCACACGGGCACACACTCACACACACTCTCTCACACACACTCACCGACAAGGAGCAGCCTTTAATCTTAGGGCTGGAGTCTCACATACAGGCAACGTGAGGGTTCGCCAGCTGCCGTAATCTTCCTAAAGCAGGTGCTGCTCAATTTGACCACTTCACACACTCTCTCTCTCTCTCTGTTCTGGCAGTCAGCAGCACTGCCTGAGGAGCAGAGATCCGGACTATCTCGCTGCTAAGGTGACATTACCGCCAATCCACTAACTAACCTCTGATTTTATTTTGCTGTGGGGTGGGGGGGTTACTGCAGAGAATCGGATTGTAACCTGATAAAACAAAAAGGTGACCCATTTCAAGCAGAGCTTACTTGGTAGTTATACAAAAGGCATGTGTGCATTGGTTACCCCTGCACCTGCACTCTGCCCGCTGTGGGCTTTGTTTGGGCGCAGGTACCCCTGGTGTCTCACCACCTCAGCATTCTTCATGCCCTGATAGTGCAAGCGGGTAGCCTATCAAACCACAAAGGATGCCACAATGAGGGCAGATCATGCACTCCTGCTCCCACTGACAGCACTCAGAGAACAGCGATCAGAATTACATCGAGTGTATGGCTCAGGAACAGGCCATTGGGCCCACCGCTCCGTGCCAGGGTTTATCCTCCACACCAGACCCCTCCCATCCCTCTCCATCTCACCCCATCACATAGAAACATAGAAAATAGGTGCAGGAGTAGGCCATTTGGCCCTTCGAGCCTGCACCACCATTCAATGAGTTCATGGCTGAACTCATGTTCATCACCATATCCTTCTATTCCTTTCTCCCTCATGTGTTTATCCAGCCACCCCTTAAATACATCGATACTATTCACCTCAACCCCTCCCTGTGGCAACGAGTTCCACATTCTCACCGCTCTCTGGGTAAAGAAGTTTCTCCTGAGTTTGGGCTTATTAGTGACTATTTTATATTGATGGCCTCGAGTTTCGGATTCCCCACAAGTAGAACAACTTCTCTACACCTACTCTAGCAAACCACTTCATAATTTTAACGACCTCTATCAGGTCACCCTCGGCCTTCTCTTTTCCAGAGAATAAAGCCCCCGGCCAGCTCAGTTTTCCCTGATAGTTATAACCTCTTAGTTCTGGTATCATCTTTGTAAATCATTTTTGCACCTTCTCCAGTGCCTCAATATTCTTTTTATATTGAGGCACTGGAGACCAGAACTGTTTGCAATACTTCAAGTGTGGATAAGCAACGTTCCATATAAGTTTACCATAACTTCTCTGCTTTTCAATTCTATTCCTCGAGAAATGAACCCCAGTGCTGGCTTTGCATGTTTATGGCCTTGTTAGCCTGCATCGCTACATTTAATGATTTGTGAATGTGGAGCCCAACATCCTTTGCTCTTCTATCCCATTCAGACTTTACTTTGCAACAAATATGTCACCACCCTATTTCTCCGACAAAAATGGTCCACCTCACATTTAGCACTACTGCAATTCATACCCTGAGGAGCAGGACTCCCGCTGGATTCTCATCCTTCACCTTCCCAGCTCCATGTGTCTCCAGCTGACGCCTTGCCGGAATCCTGGCCGCAGCTGTGAGGAGCGAAAGCCAGGGCTCGACCCAAGGGTTTGTAGAGTCTGGATAGCTCGGTACCAGCATTGGGCAGGGCCTCTTAACTACAACAGGGAAAGGGAGAGATAAACATTTATACACTGTGTCAGTTCATTCACAAGGGCCCAATGTCAACATGGGAATGACAGAGGTACAAATGAGGGCCTGTCACGGGTTTGAGAACGCTCGGCGCTCAGGGCTACTGAGCAGATATTTTATCATATGGGTGTGCAGCCCAACGGAATATTAAAAAATAGCCTTCATGTAGAAAAATGAGGCAAGTTTCAATTTCAAGCAGCCAGCAGCAAACACTCCCAGGGCAGGTACAGCACGGGGTTAGATACAGAGTAAAGCTCCCCCTACACTGTCCCATCAAACACTCCCAGAGCAGGTACAAGGGGTTAGATATAGAGTAAAGTTCCCTCTACACTGTACTATCAATGTGTCTGAACCTTGGCATTAGAACAGTGCTGTCTATTTAAAATTTTTCCTATAATAACTATCCTGGTTTCCGTTCTGAGTGAGAATGCAAATTAGTGACAAATTATGTCCGATGTCCACCAGAAACTGGGTTAAAGCTGGTAAAACTCACTTCATACTGACCTCTCACTGTCAGCTAACAGATTGCATCTTCAGCCCAGTAAATACTTGAATTTTGGGAACAGTGGAGCTGGTCGAATTATATTGCGGGAATTGAAGGGCAGAGGGTTTCACTGCCATGTGTGACACACAGGACACCCTGTGAGACCTATCACAGGCCCATGAACTTGTATTTGGCTCATCAATGGTATTGTTTGAAGAAAAGCATCGCATTCTGCCTGTGTCCCAGCTATCCAACAGTCACAGGACATGGATTATTGAGCAATAGAAATTATTTTTCATAACATTTATTGTATACGTTCTGGACACTGTGTACGCCAGACTGAGGAATATCTTGTTTCAAATCTGCTCTCAGAAAACCCCTCCTCAAAAAACCCAGTGCTTGCAAACTGTGGCCTCCAACTCCAAGCTCCATTTCCTCTCCAAAGTCCCTGAATGTCTTGTCATCTCCCAAAGCCATGCCCATCTTTCCTGCACCTCCGTGTTTGAAGCTCGGCAATCAGATTTCCACCCCTGCAGCTGCATCGAAACGGCCCTTGGCACTGTGTGACTGTGACTGTGGTGAGCTATCCCTCCTCGTCTTCCTCCACCTGCCGACACGTTGACACGGTTCACCACTCCATCCTCCTTCAGTGCCTCGCATGTGTTGACCAGCGGGATGGGAGTGCACGCGCCTGGTTCCATGCTTATCCAACCAGTTATAGCCAGAGAATCACCTGCAATGGTTCCTCTTCCCGTCCCCAAACCATTACCTCTGAAGACCCCCAATGATCTATCCTTGGCCCCCTCCTATTTCTCATCTACCTGCTACCCCTCGGTGACATTATCTGGAAACTCGTCAGGTTCCACATGTACACTGATGGCACCCAGCTTCACCTCACCACCACCTCTCTCGACCCCTCCAATGCCTCTGTGATGTCACACTGCTTGTCCGACAGCCAGTCCTGGGTGAGCCATAATTTTCTCCAGTTAAACATTGGAAGCACAAAGCCATTGTTTTCGGTCCCGGCCATGAAATCCATTCCCCCGACTCCACTCCTCCCCCTGGTCGCTGTCACAGGCTTTACCAGACCGTCCGAGACTTTGACGTCACATTTGACCTTGAACCAAACTTTCAACCCCATATCTGCTCCATCCCAACATTGCCCGTCTCTGCCCCTGCCTCAGCTCACCTGCTACCGAAACCCTCATCCCTGCCTTTGTCACCTCCAGACTCGACTACTCCAATGCACTCCTGGCCGGACTCCCACCCTCCATAAACTTGAGCACATCCAAAACTCTGCTGCCCCCGTACCCGAACTCGCACCAAGTCCCACTCACCCATCACCCCCTGTGCTCACTGCCCATGTCCTAACTCGCACCCAGTCCCGCTCCCCCATCACCCCCTGTGCTCACTACCCGTGTCCTAACTCATACCAAGTCTCCCTCCCCCATTAGCCCGGTGCTCACTACCTGCTGCCCCGTGTCCTAACTCGCGCCATGTCCCGCTCCCCATCACCCCCTGTGCTCACTGCCCCATGTCCTAACTCACACCAAGACCGGTCCCCCCCTGAGCTCGCTGAACTACATCAGCTCCCGGTCTGGCAAAGCATCAATTAACATTTTTTTAGCCTTGTGTTCAAATCCCTCCATGGCCTCACTCCTCCCTTGCTCTGTAACCTCCTCCAGCCTCAGAAATCTCCGAGGTGTCTGTGTTCCTCCAATTCTGGCCTCTTGCGCATCACGCACTTCCATCGCTCCACCATCGGTGGCCGTGCCTTCAGCTGCTGGGCCCCAAGCTCTGGAATTACCTTCCCAAATCTCTCCGCCTCTCTAAATCTCCTACTAACACTCGCTTTAACACTTAGCCGTGTCCTAATACCAAGCCGTCACCTGTCATAATAGCACCTCTTTGGCTCGCTGTCAATTTATGTCTTATTAAGCTACATAGAATTATATCGGATTACACGGGATATACGGCACAGAAACAGGCCATTCAGCCCAACCAGTCCATGCTGGCATTTATACTCCCCTCGAGTCTTCTCCTGTCTTTCCCCATCTAAATCCATCAGCATAACCCTCTATTCCCTTCTCCCCCACATACTTGTCCAGCCTTCCCTTAAATGCATCGATACTATTCGCCTCAACCCCTCCCTGTGGCAGCGAGTTCCACATTCTCACCGCTCTCTGGGTAAAGAAGTTTCTCCTGAATTCCCCGTTGGATTTCTTGGTGACTATCTTATATTGATGGCCTCTAGTTATGCTCTTCCCCACAAGTGGAAACACTCTCTCTGTATCCACTCTATCAAAACCTTTCATCATTTTAAAGACCTCTATTAGATCACCCCTCAGCCTTCTATTTTCTTCCTTTCCTGATATGTACACCCTCGCATTTCTGGTATCAACCTTGTAAATCTTCTCTGCACCCTCTCCAGTGCCTCTATATCCTTTTTATAATATGGTGACCAGAACTGTAGGCAGTGCTCAAAGTGTGGTCTAACCAAGGTTCGGTACAGGTTTAGCATAACTTCCCTACTTTTCAATTCTATCCCTCTAGAAATAAATCCTAGTGCTTGGTTTGCTTTTGATGGCCTTATTAACCTGTGTCATTATAATTATCAGTAATAGACCCCTCCCTCTATAATGAATAAAACCTTACACCGCTCTCTGATAAACCCTATACCTCTCACTGTAACATTGATATAACCCACAGCCCTCACTGTAAAACTGATATACCCCACATCCCTCACTTTAACACTGATATACCACACACTCCTCACTGTAACACATTGATATACCCCATACTCCTCACTTTAACACTGATATACCCCACACCCCTCACTGTTACACTCTGATATACCCCACACCCCCCACTGTAACACTGATATACCCCACTCCCCCCACTGTAACACCGATAAACCCCACACCCCTCACTGTAACACTGATATACCCCACACCCCTCACTGTAACATTGATATAACCCACACCCCTCACTGAAACACTGATATACCCCATTCCCCCCACTGTAACACTGATATACCCCACATCCCTCAATGTAACACTGATATACCCCACACCTCTTACTGTAACACAGATATACCCACACCCCTCACTGTAACACTGCTATATCCCACACCCCTCACTGTAACACTGATATACCCCACACCCCTCACTATAACACTGATATACCTCACACCCCTCACTGTAACACACTGATATCCTGTGTAACACAATGCCCGCTCTCTGTTATCCCGTGTAACATACCGCTGTTCCATTAACAGAAACTGTTTCCAGTGGCAGGAGGGTCAGTAACCAGAGGACACAGATTTAAGATAATTGACAAAAGAACCAGAAGGGGGAGAGGAGAAATTTGCTTTTTATGCAGTGAGTTGTTATGATCTGGAATGCGCTGCCTGAAAGGGCGGTGGGAGCCAATGATGAAGTCCAACACCGTCTTCAGTGCACCAGTGCAGCCTTCAGTCACCTGAAAAAGACAGTGTTTGAAGATCAGGATCTCAAATCCCGCATCAAACTCATGGTCTACAGAGCAGCAGTGATACCCGCCCTCCAAATGGCTCAGAGACATGGACTATGTACAGCAGGCACCTCAAAATATCGGAGAAGTACCACCAACACTGCCTCCACAAGATCCTGCAAATCCATTGACAGGATAGATGCACCAACGTCAGTGTCCTCGCTCAGGCCAACATCCCCATCATTGAAGCATTGACCACACTCGATCAGCTCCAATAGATGGGCCACATTGTCCGCCTGCCTGACACGAGACTCCCAAAGCAAGCACTGTAATCGGAGCTCCGACATGGCAAGCGAGTCCCAGGTGGGCAGTGGAAACACTTTAAGGACACCCTCGAAGCCTCTCTGACACCTGGGAATCCCTGGCCCAAGATCACTCAAGATGGAGGAGAAGCATTCGAGAAGGCACCGAACACCTCGAGTCTCTTCACTGGGAGCACGCGGAAGCCAAGTGCAAACAGCGGAAGGAGCGTACAACAACCCAAGCCCCCCACCCACCCGTCCCTCCAACCACCGTCTACCCCACCTGTGACAGAGACTGCAGGTCCCGCATTGGACTCATCAGTCACCTGAAAACTCATGTTAGTGTGGAAGCAAGTCATCCTCGATTCCAGGGGATGGCCTGAGAAGAAGAAGAAGGAAACAGATTCAACAGTAACTTTCAAAAGTGAATTGGATAAATACTTGAAAAGGAGACATTTACAGGGCAATGGGGAAAGAATGGGGGAGTGGGTCTAATTGGATCACTCTTTGTAAGAGCTGGTACAGGCTGGATGGGCCGAATGGTCTCCTCCTGTGCTGTGTGATTCTATGGCCATGATGTCACCTACTGTGTTGGGTTGGTAGCGGGTAACGTAGGTGACGACTTGCGACCCTGCTCCCATCTTCATCCGGCTCTCTACAAGTAACTTTGCCATGATGGGGCTTGTTAAACACCGCCCTGTAAGGTTCCCGGCCAATTAAAAAGAAGCGGGTCTGATGATATCATCTGATGACGCGTTATCAGCCGGTTTCCTTAAAGGGACCATGTCCACATTGATTGTGACAGTTGTGCTATCAGTGTTCTGCAGCATTGAGGTGCTGCACACACTGACTATCAGCATAGAGGGGCCAGGCTGCACCCAGGCTCTCCCATCACTCCCTCCAGATGCTTATGGAGGCAGTCACAGCACGCAGGGAGGTTGTTTTCCCTTTGCATGGGCAGAAGAGACCTTCCCAGGACACCAACGCAGCCTGGTTGCACATTGCACAGGAGGCCACAAGCAGGGTTGTGGTCAGGAGGACCTTGCCTCAGTGCTGGGTCTGCAAACCACAGCCAGAGCCGGCCCTTGGGAAATTCACAAGGAGGCGCAATCAGAGCGGACCTCCACCCTGCTGTCAATCATAGCCATTTTGATAGAAGACCCGCCTCCAAACTCGCACTCGCACGGCTGCTAAGATTCCGGCTTATGATTCTATGATTGTATAGTAATTGAGTGATTAAGTCAGGATTTGGCAGATGTGACTGAGTTGCCTCCACTCATCCCAATCCGTGATTCTCTTTTTAACAGAGCTGACGTTTGCAGCGATGACATTTTTCAAAAATTATTTTACCACAAAAATATTAACAGATGTTGAAGTTTACTATCAGCCAGTGAACAGAAGTAAAACTACACTTGTTTGTTTAATGCTGCTGTACATCAGCTGAAAGTACTGGTGCCTCGTGAAGAGCATCAACGTGCAGCCATGTGGAAAATAGACAGACAGACCCGAGTGCGGTAAGTTTGATAATGAAGCTGTTTAGGGTTGGCCCGGGATGTCACTGAATGGCCAATGTGGTGAAGTGGGAGACATGTTGGGCCTCGCTCTGTCAGCTCCTGATCTGAGCCACGTGAAGGGTGTTTGGCCAAGTCGGTGGGGAGGACCATAGTATCTCCTGGTATCGATGGTATCTCCTGGCAACATATCAATCGGTGACAGGCTGGGGCCGGTAAACCTCAATACAATCACAGCTGCCAGATCAGGCCGGATTGAGGAAAGGGGATTAAAAAAACACCAAACTAAAGTTAAATAAACCCCATAGTTCCCAACATTTAAGAACATACGGTGTTCTCTCTCAATTGCCTGCTGGTTAATGTCCCACCCGGAGTGGTACAGACAAGAATGTTGCTGGGTTTGATCTCCAGTCCATGTCGAGGGAGCTGATCTCAGTCAGGGTGGTATGGGGGGTTACAGCAGGGCTGAGGAAGGGGGATAGCAGCCATCATTCTTGCTGTTGAGTGAGGTGAGGTTATTATTTTTGCCCTCGCCACAAACTCCGTTCCCGAGCCACTGACTCCATCCCCCTCCCTGGCAACTGTCTGTGGCTCAACGTACTGTCCACAGAACTCCCTGAAAGTAGCAGGCCAGGTGGATAAGGTGGTTAAGAAGGCATATGGAATACTTGCCTTTATTAGCCGAGGCATAGAATATAAGAGCAGGGAGGATATGCTTGAACTGTATAAAACACTGGTTAGGCCACAGCTGGAGTACTGCGTGCAGTTCTGGTCGTCTTAGTATCGGAAGTACGTGATTGCACAAGTGAGGGTACAGAGGAGATTTACTAGAGTGCTGACTGGAATGGAGAATCCTAGTTATGAGGACAGATTGGATAGGCTGAGTTTGTTCTCCTTGGAACAGAGGAGGTTGAGAGGAGATCTCACTAAGGTGTATAAAATTTTGAGGGACCTGGATATAGTGGATAGTAAGGGTCTATTTCCATTGGTGGAGGGGTCAATTACGAGGGGGCATAGGTTTAAGGTGGTTGGTGGAAGGTTTAGAGGGGATTTGAGGGGAATCTTCTTCAAGCAGAGGGTTGTGGGGTCTGTAACTCGCTGCCTGGAAGGGTGGTGGATGCAGAAACCCTCACCACATTTAAAAGGTGCTTGGATGTGCACTTGAAGTGCCGTAACCTCCTTCTGTGCTGTAAATTTCGATGTTTCTATGTTGGTGTCATATTTCACTCCAAGAAAAGCTTCCGACCACATATCCGCACCATTACCAAGACTGCCAACCTCCAGCTCTGTAACATCGCCCGTCTCCGCCCCTGCCTCAGCTCATCCACTGCTGAAGCCCTCATCCATGCCTTTATTACCTCTAGACTCGACTATTGCAAACACTCCTGGCTGGCCTCCCACATTCTACCCTACGTAAACTTAAAGTCATCCAGAACTCTGCAGCCCGTGTCCTAACTCGCACCAAGTCCTGCTCCCCCATCACCCCCTGTGCTCGCTGACCTACATTGGCTCCCGGTTAAGCAACGCCTCGATTTCAAAATTCTCATTCTTGTTTTCAAATCCCTCCATAGCTTCACCCCTCCCTATCTCAGTAATTTCCTCCAGCCCCACAACCCCCTGAGATGTCTGCGCTCCTCTAATTCTGCCCTCTTGACCATCCCTGATTATAATCGCTCCACCATTGGTGGCCGTGCCTTCTGTTGCCTGGGCCCCAAGCTCTGGAATTCCCTCTCTAAACCTCCCCACCTCTCTACCTGTCTCTCCTCCTTTAAGACGCTCCTTAAACACAGAACTGCCAATACCAGGGAAGTCTACCGCATTGTAGAGAGGAGGGTGGGGTATATACGGAGGAGGGGGGTCGAGAGGGGGGGGAGAAGTGAAGATGTAAGGAGTGCAATGAACTTGAGTAGTCAGGTGGTTAAAAGACACAATCTCTTTCTAAAGAGGTTAATTTAAGGCCAGGGACAACAAATGCTTTGTTAAAAGTGCTCCCGATATCATACAACTCCTTTCCACGAGCAGAGCGCAGTTGAAATAACAAAGAGCTGGTTGTATAAACTGTGCAATCAAACGATAAAAAACAAATGTCCATTGGCGGGGTGGTTGCCACGCCTGATTATAGAGAACACTTCTGATATGTTCTCCTGCCTCATCACATGTTTTTGTGGAGTTCCTGCCTCACGAGTATCTCTCTGCTCTCTTTGAAGGTTGCAGGAGTTAAGACAGGGGCCAAATTCAGGAAAGGATTGAGGGGACGGGGAAGAGGGGAATTTTTCTTTCTCCATTACAATGAAGGTTCCCTTGGTTGGTCAGATAACTGCATCACCCGGTCTACTGAGTCAAACAGAGAAGAAAATCCCACATTGAGTCAAGCCGAATGCCTACAAATACGCCCTTTTTGGCTTCAACAACTTGCATTTATATAGCGCCTTTAACGTAATAAAACATCCCAAGGCGCTTCACAGGAACATTATCAAACAAAATTTGAAACCGAACCACATAAGGAAATATTAGGGCAGATGACTAAAGGCTTGGTCAAAGAGGTAGGTTTTAAGGAACGTCTTAAAGGAGGAGCGGTAGAGAGGCGGAGAGGTTTAGGGAGGGAGTTCCAGAGCTTGGGGCCCAGGCAACAGAAGGCACGGCCACCGATGGTGGGTGATTAAAATCGGAGATGCTCAAGCAGCCAGAATTGGAGGAGCGCAAACATCTCGCCGGGGGGGGGGGGCGGTTGTGAAGCTGGAGGAGATTACAGAGATAGGGAGTGGTGAAGCCATGTAGGGATTTGAAAACAAGGATGAGAATTTTAAAATCTAGGCGTTGCTTAACCGGGAGCCAATGTAGGTCAGTGAGCACAGGGGGTGACGGGTGAGCGGGACTTGGTGTGAGTTAGGGTCAGTGGGCAGTGATACAAAGGGGGAACCTTGTCTGATTTCACCCCTAATTCACCCAGGAGGCTGAAACCATTTGTAGCCCCCGCCAATGGCTGCCCTGGCTGGAACCAGCGAAGTCAGCGCAGACTGGGATCTTGCTATTCTGTGGGGCTCAGTAGCTCACCAAGCAATGCCTAATCCCCCTGAGCAAATTCCCCCTCCGACTTTATATCCATAATTATTTCCACTCCTGCCCCCACTCCTCATTAAATTTCACCTGTATTTTAAATTGAGACTGAACAAAATCCTGGGATTGTTTTGAATTGAAAACAATGGTGCCTATTCAGTGTTCCTGAACAATTAGTTTAGCTGCAGGTTTCTCTGCTCATCACTGTTGCTGACTGACTTGTCCAATTTTCCTCTCATTGTCCAGTGGCTGAGGTTCTCATCGGTACTGAACACAACCACACTGTATCCAAACGCTGAGTAAATTCATTTCCCTTAAAGATGTTTTCAACCACGAGCCTAAAAAATCTGCTGCCCTTTTCTCTGAAATGACTGAATGGAACAGCAATCTTTGGTAAGAGATTATCCAGGGAATGATGAAGTGAGAGTCAGAAACTGTTAGGCTGGTCTTGGCCTTCTTGCAGATGGTTCTAGAACATAACATAAAAAATAGGAGCATGAATCGTCCATTTGGTCCCTTGAGCCTGCTCCGCCATTCAATAAGATCATGGCTGATCTGATCATGGACTCAGCTCCACTTCTCCGTCCGCTCCCTGTAACCCTTTACTCCCTTATCGCTCAAAGTTCTGTCTATCTCCACCTTAAATATATTCAATGTCCCAGCTTCCACAGCTCTCTGGGGCAGAGAATTCCACAGATTTACAACCCTCTGAGAGAAGTAATTCCTCCTCATCTCAGTTTTAAATGGGCGGCCCCTTATTCTGAGACTATGTCCCCTAGTTTTAGTTTCCCTTGTGAGTGGAAATATCCTCTCTGCATCCACCTTGTCAAGCCCCTTCATTATCTTATGTTTCGATAAGATCACCTCTCATTCTTCTGAACTCCAATGTGTACAGGCCCAACCTACTCAACCTATCTTCATAAGTCAACCCCCTCATCTCCGGAATCAACCTAGTGAACATTCTCTGAACAGCCTCCAATGCAAGTATATCCCTCCTTAAATACGGAGACCAAAACTGTACGCAGTACTCCAGGTGTGTGCATGGGGAGAACGTGTGCATGGGGAGTAAGTGTGCATGGGGAGTACATGTGCATGGGGAGTAAATGTGCACGGGGAGTAAGTGTGCACGGGGAGTAAGTGTGCATGGGGAATAAGTGTGCATGGGGAGAAAGTGTGCACGGGGAGTAAGTGTGCACGGGGAGAAAGTGTGCATGGGGAGAAAGTGTGCATGGGGAGTAAGTGTGCATGGGGAGAAAGTGTGCACGGGGAGTAAGTGTGCACGGGGAGAAAGTGTGCATGGGGAGAAAGTGTGCATGGGGAATAAGTGTGCGGGAAGAGTGGGATGGGTGTTTCTCACATAGCTGCTTGGGAATCTGATCAGTATATTTTTCAGAAGCTGATGAACATTGATGCTGTTCAATGGCGATGTCTGCAAATGAGATTAGTCCATCGTGACAATGAAGAGGAACGGCAGAGAGACAGAACTGGACCACATGACAACTTTCATTGATGTAATGCTCATCATATAATGAAATATGACAGTGTACTTTACAGAAGGAACATGGACACTGAGCAGGAATTGGAGCGTGTTAGGGTAGGCAGCCGAAAGCCTCACCAAACAGGTAGGTTTTGGCGGAGAGAGATCGAGCTAGGTGAAGAGAACTTACAACCGTTGAGGAATGGGGCTGAAGGCTTTGCTTCCAATGGTGGGGTGAAGGGAGGAGGGACACAGTGTTAGATCAGTTGGATAAGCTGCATGATCTGTGGCGTGGATCGCACCTACTGATTACCCTGCAGAGTGCTATCCAAAGCGGGTAACCTTATCAAATGTCTGAGCTCAAGGATAATTAATGGCGACATTTCAGAGCTACCATTGGTGCTTACCTTCCTCTCCCAGAATGATGAGAGAAGGAGGTGCTCACGCTAGAACCAAGAGTGTTGGAAGTGCATGTACACAGCCTTTCCCCATTGTGTGTGTCATGTATGTAACCTTCATGTAACTGTAACCTTCATGTAACAACACTGCATACTGTATACACCTGAGAAATGCACACCTTGACCACAGGGGTTGAACTTGTGGGAGACACTCCTCACCTGGCCACCCAGGTATATAAAGGGAGGTCCCACGCAGGGTCATCACTTCTTGGTCCTGTGAATAAAGGTTCAGGTCACAGAGTGACCTTGTCTGCAGAATGTGCCTCGTGTGAATTTATAGTAGTGTGTAAGGACATTACGTTTACAAGAAACGGGAATCAACGACCCACGAGAATGGCCATCGGTAGCACAGAGGAACGGTACTGTGTTGGTGAGGACTGGGACAATTTCGTTGAGAGGCTCCAGCAGAGCTTTGTCATGAAGGACTGGCTGGGAGATGCAGTGGCTGACAAGCGAAGGGCGCATCTACTGACCAGCTGTGGACCTAAGACGTACGCGCTGATGAAAGACCTGCTCGCACCCGAGAAGCCGGCGGACAAAACCTTTGAAGAGCTCAGCAAACTGATCGGTGAGCACCTCAAACCGACAAGCAGTATACACATGGCCCGACACCGTTTCTATACGCACCGACGTCGGGAAGGGCAGAGCATACCGGACTTTGTTGCGGACCTTCGGTGCTTGGCCAGCCTCTGTAAGTTCACAGACGCCTGCAGGGGGGAAATGTTAAGGGATTTCTTTATTGAGGGCATTGGTCATGCCGGAATTTTCAGAAAGCTAATTGAGACCAAGGTTTTGACCTTGGAAGCAGTGGCGTTGATGGCTCAGACCTTCATGGCGGAGGAGGAGGAGGAAACCAAGACAATATACGCGCGCAACTCTGCTTCCAACATGGCGATGGATCAGGGCGTTAACATTGTAAATGCGACTCAGATCCCCGCAGGCAGGCAAGGGCAATTCGACACCACCCAGGTAGTAACAGACTCTAGAGTGGGTCCTCAACAGAGACAATGGCAGGTTGAACAGACATTTACGCCATCACGGTGGACAATGCGTCCCGGGATGGGGCCATTGACACGCACTAACAGAGTGCTCAAGAATAATCAGAGAGACAATCAGAGAGAAATGCCTGGTAACAGTTCTTTTGTTCACAACAATCTCAGCTTATGCTGGAGGTGCGGGGGCAGACATGCTGCAAAAACCTGCAGGTTTCAACAATTTATCTGTAGAAATTGTAACTTCAGTGGACATTTAGCCAGAATGTGCAGGAAGCCCACAGCGAGGCTAATTTGCGAGGCAGATGAACCAGAAGAGGGGTCTGCAAGGCAGCTTGACGCTTGGGACAAAGCAATGGACGCTGAAGTTCAGCGGGTTCATGTGGCAACATCCAAGCTCATATACTAAAACGCCACCTATGATGATGAAAGTCCTATTAAACGGTATCCCGATACACATGGAGCTGGACACAGGGGCCAGCTAGTCACTTATGAGTGTCCAACAATTCGAGAAACTATGGCCACTCAGAGCTAGCAGACCCAAACTAGAATGCATTGACATGCAATTATGGACATACACCAAAGAGATCATCCCAGTGCTAGGCAGTGCAATGTTGGTGGCCACACATAATAGATCAGAGAACCGGCTGCCACTCTGGATTGTCCCAGGAAATGATCCCGCGCTTTTGGGGAGGAGCTGACTAGCTGAGATGAACTGGAAATAGGGGGATGTGCACACCATTTCATCTGTGGAGCGAAGTTCATGCTCACAGGTCCTTCAGAAATTTGAGTCACTATTTTAACCTGGTGTCGGGACTTTCAAGGGTACGAAAGTAGTGATACGCATCACCCCGGACGCCAGACCAGTGCACCACAAAGCCAGAGCTGTGCCGTATGTGATGTGGGAGAAAATTGAGAGTGAGTTGGACAGGTTGCTAAGAGAGGGCATAATTTCGCCTGTTGAATTCAGCGACTGGGCAAGCCCCATCGTCCCTGTCCTAAAAACGGATGGATCGGTCAGGATCTGTGGCGACTACAAGGCCACTATCAACCGAGTGTCACTACAAGACCAATACCCGCTTCCGAGAGCGGAGGATCTTTTTGCCACGCTGGCAGGCGGCAAGCTGTTCACCAAGTTGGACCTCACTTCGGCCTACATGACCCAGGAACTGGCTGAAGAATCCAAGCTACTGACCACCATCACCACGCACAAGGGGCTGTTTGTCTACAACAGGTGTCCATTTGGCATTTGATCAGCGGCCGTTATCTTTCAAAGGAACATGGAAAGCCTGCTCAAATCCATCCCTGGAACAATCGTATTTCAGGACGACATCCTTATCACGGGTCGAGACACCGAGGAACACCTCCACAACCTGGAGGTGGTGCTATGCCGACTGGACCGGGTAGGCCTGCGACTAAAGAAGTCCAAGTGTGTGTTTTTGGCCCCAGAGGTCAAGTTTTTGGGCAGGAGGGTTGCTGCAGACGGGATTCGGCCGACCGAATCCAAAACGGAGGCAATTCGACGAGCGCCCAGGCCCGGCAACATATCGGAGTTCCGTTCATTTCTGGGACTCTTGAATTATTTCGGGAACTTTCTGCCGAACTTAAGCACATTGTTGGAGCCGCTACACGTGCACTACAATCTCAAATGCAATGCTGCAGTCCATTACGTTTTTGGGTTTCTGCGCTATTTCCTGTGCAGAAGCCTTTCGGTCAGTATCTGATCACCCATCAGACCATGCCCTGTAACTATTGAAACTTACGGCGTATAATGTGGGAAAGTGTGAGGTTATCCACTTTGGCAGGAGAAATAAAAAAGCAAATGATTATTTAAATGTAGAGAGTGAGGTACAGAGGACGTGGGGGTCCTTGTACATGAAACACAAAAAGTTAGTGTGCATGTGTGGAGTGTGGGAAATTGCACTCCGCTTCCATTGAGGGGGGGTAAGGCCAATCCTGCAGCGGGAGCAGGACTTCCACGCTGGGGGCTAAAATTCCCTGCCCCAGAAGGTTACCGCCCCCAAGATGGGAGCCTGTGCGGAGAGGCAGAGGGAAGTTGAGGGGAGACGGGGGCGAGGGATGGAGGGGAGCGTGGCGGAGGTGGGGGGGGGGGCGGAGAAACCCAGGGCGGGGGACAGGAGGGGCCACATTGCAGCGGAGGTCTGGGGGGGACGAAGTGTGTTGGAGGGGCGGGCCTGGGGGCTCTGTGCCTCGGTGCGGGGAGTGTTCAGAGTGGGGTGGACGGCTTGACTGTGCAGATGGCGGTTGGTGGATGTTATGTGGTTGGCATCGCGGGGGCGTGGCTCCGGGGTGGCCGGGGCTGGGGGCTCGACATCCGGGGGTGTTCGGCATTTGGGAAGGATTCTGACGGGACGGGGCGGGTTGGGTGTGGAGGGAGTGTTCCCAGTGTTGGGTGGGTCCGGAGCTGGGGGGTTGGGGTTGGGCTGTTTGGGGCTGGTATTGGGGGGGGGGACTTCTTCACTTGGGGAGTTGTTGGCCTGTGGGGTTCCCTGCCACGGAGAGTTGTTGATGCCAGTTCATTGGATGTGTTCGGGAGGGCGTTGGATGTGGTCCTTGCGGCTGGGGGGGTGGTCGGGGGGTGTGGAGGGCACGTGGGGGGGGTGGGGGGGAGGTGCTGGGGTGGGTGATCAGCCATGATCTTGTTGAATGGCAGTGCAGGCTCGAAGGGCCGAATGGCCTACTCCTGCAGCTATTTTCTATGTTTCTATGTGTCTATGTGCAGCAAGTGATCTGGAAAGCAAATGGAATGTTGGCCTTAATTGCAAGGGGGATTGAGTATAAATGCAGAGAAGTCCTGCTACAACTGTACAGGGTATTGGTGAGACCACACCTGGAGTACTGCGTGCAGTTTTGGTCTCTGTATTTAAGGAAGGATATACTTGCATTGAAGGCTGTTCAGAGAAGGTTCACTAGGTTGTTTCCTGAGATGAAGGGTTGACTTATGACGAAAGCTTGAGTAGGTTGGGCCTATACTCATTGGAGTTTAGAAGAATAAGAGGTGATCTTTTTGAAACATATAAGATACTGAGGGGGCTCGAAGGTAGATGCAAAGAGGATATTTCATTTGTGCGGCAATCTAGAACTAGGGGGCATAGTCTCAGAATAAGGAGTCGCCCATTTAAAACTGAAATGAGGAGGAATTTCTTCTCTCAGAGGGTTGTAAATCTGTGGAATTCTCTGCCCCGGAGAGCTGTGGAGGCTGGGTCATTGAATATATTTAAGGTGGAGATTGACAGATTTTTGAGCGATAAGGGAGTCAGGGGTTATGGGGAGCGGGCGGGGAAGTGGAGCTGAGCCCATGATCAGATCAGCCATGATCTTATTGAATGGCGGAGCAGGCTCGAGGGGCCAAATGGCCCACTCCTGCTCCTATTTATTATGTTCTTAAGTTGACCAACTATGGATCAAAACGCGTAGAATTGCAGCAGCAGCCATAAGAAATAAAGCAGCAACCAACCTGCAAGTATTTGATGATCCCTAAAAATAGCATTGGTGAGAGGTCCATTATACGGCTTCCCCTCTAAACATCCCCCCAATTACTTTCAATCTATGCCCCCTGGTTGTTGACCCCTCTGCTAAGGGAAATAGGTCCTTCCTATCCACTCTATCCAGGTCCCTCATAATTTTATACACCTCAATAAGGTCTCCCCTCAGCCTCCTCTGTTCCAAAGAAAACAGCCCCAGCCGATCCAATCTTTCCTCATAGCTAAAATTCTCCAGTCCTGGCAACATCCTTATTTCATGATTTCTTATATTCTTAAATGAGGACTGACTAAACTCGATTCTGATACAGACTCACTCTTCATTAGATTGTGGAGTGTTGTATTAGTGATTTTCATTGAAAGTTCTTGACCAATTTCGAACTCAGACAAACTTAATCATCCATTACCTGAATCGATCTGAATTGGTTAATATTATAAATTAGCCTCTCTATTTCAGTGACAAATTGAAGCTGTTCACTGCCTACACTTTAATCCTGAATACTTTATCCGAATGCGTTATGTTCAGTGTGAAATTATTTTGGAATGGTTCCCCAGCAGGAAACCTGAGGTTGGATTGTCAAAGGGAGGCGCAGTCATCAACCCTGACAGCTTTATGGACAAGAACTCTGTTGTTGCAGATCAGAGCGAACTGCAGATATGTTTAAAGTTTTAAAAAGAAAAGTTCCATGTAAATTGAGTCAATGGAAATAATAGCAAGGTTCCAAATGGACTTGTATGGAAATACTGGCTTAGTTCCCAACAATGCTCCCGTAAAAAGCAGCTTATTGGCAATGAGTCTGAAGATGCTGCCCTTGAAATGTTGGAAAATTGTCCAAATGCAATCTCATGGAAACTCTGACATGACAGCCATAGGTAATTCGACAAAAGTCTCAGTGAGCTTGCAAATGATCAGAGAAGTTGCTGCTGAGGTGAATAGAGATGGCTCTTTACAATCTTATGAACAACATCCAAAAATCGTAATTCAATGGGAATAGAGTTCTAGCGAAGGTCTTAAAAATCGGTAAGGCAGATAAACAGGCAAGGTGTCTGAAGATATTCCTATCAGTGTGGCAAGGGCATTGTGATGTGCTTTCATGTGTCGCCTTCAAAGAACAATAGAATTATAAAGCACAGAAGGAGACCATTCATCACATCACGCCTGAAAGAGTGATCCAATTGGTCCCACTGCCTGGCTCTGATTCCACAGCCCTGTAACTATTTCCCCTTCCAGTATTTATCCAATTCCTTTTTCAGGCAGTGGATTGCAGATCTCAAAAACTTCGGAGCTGAAATTGCCCCTCTCAGAGAGGCCCATTAGTGCCTCTGGGAAGCGATGCTGGTACGCTAAAGGGTTTTTGCCCGGGGACGGCATTGAATTGTCCCCGGGGCTTTGCCGACGGAGAGTGGTTTGTGCTGCCGTCCACTCTGACCCCTTTGCATCCCAGGGAAGTTGCCTTGCGGGAGGCGAGGTCAGCGAGATCAGCAAGGTCAGTGACGTCAGCAAGGTCAGCGAGATCAGCGAGGTCAGCGGGGTCAGTGAAGTCAGCAAGGTCAGCGAGATCAGCGAGGTCAGCAAGGTCAGCTATGTCAGCGGGGTCAGCGAGGGCAGCGAGGTCAGCGAGGTCAGCGATATCAGTGATGTCAGCGATGTCAGTGGGGTCAGCGAGGTCAGCGAGGTCAGCTATGTCAGTGGGGTCAGTGAGGGCAGCGAGGTCAGCGAGGTCAGCGATATCAGCGATGTCAGCGGGGTCAGCGAGGTCAGCTAGGTCAGCAATGTCAGCGAGGTCAGTTAGGTCAGTGAGGTCAGCGAAGTCAGCTATGTCAGCGGGGTCAGCAGGGTCAGCGAAGTCAGCAAGGTCAGCGAGGTCAGCGAGGTCAGCGATATCAGTGATGTCAGCGATGTCAGTGGGGTCAGCGAGGTCAGCGAGGTCAGCTATGTCAGTGGGGTCAGTGAGGGCAGCGAGGTCAGCGAGGTCAGCGAGGTCAGCGATATCAGCGATGTCAGCGGGGTCAGCGAGGTCAGCTAGGTCAGCAATGTCAGCGAGGTCAGTTAGGTCAGTGAGGTCAGCGAAGTCAGCTATGTCAGCGGGGTCAGCGAGGGCAGCGAGGTCAGCGAGGTCAGCGATATCAGTGATGTCAGCGATGTCAGTGGGGTCAGCGAGGTCAGCGAGGTCAGCTATGTCAGTGGGGTCAATGAGGTCAGCAATGTCAGTGAGGGCAGCGAGGTCAGCGATGTCAGCGGGGTCAGCGAGGTCAGCTAGGTCAGCAATGTCAGCGAGGTCAGTTAGGTCAGTGAGGTCAGCGAAGTCAGCTATGTCAGCGGGGTCAGCAGGGTCAGCGAAGTCAGCAAGGTCAGCGAGGTCAGCGAGGTCAGCTATGTCAGCGGGGTCAGCGAGGGCAGCGAGGTCAGCGAGGTCAGCGATGTCAGTGGGGTCAGCGAGGTCAGCGAGGTCAGCGGGGTCAGCAAGGTCAGCGATGTCGGCGAGGTCAGCGAGATCAGCAAAGTCAGCGATGTCAGCGAGGTCAGCGAGGTCAGCGAGGTCAGTGAGGTCAGCGGGGTCAGTGAGGTCAGCGAGGGGTGATGCCATGCCGCCCTTAAAGAGGAGGTGGTGGCGCGACAGCCGCCATATTGTTTAGCCAGACAATGGCAGCCACTGGAGTGGCCGGGCCGCCAACATGCAGCCCCTCCGGACCGGCGATACCCTCCCCGTCGGCCCAGTTGGCGCCACTAAAGAGGCTGCAGAACTGGCAGCGGCCCTCCCCTTTAACAGAGGGGTGGGACATTGTGAGGCGTCAGTGTGATGCTGATGTGCTGAGCGGGGAGCTGAGCAGCATTTCTTTTCTCAAAGAGGCTAATTCCGTGCTGGTGCAAAAAAAACATCTTATTTGAATTGGCCGCCCAAATCCAGCATGGGGCAATTTTGGCCCCTTGGTGCGCAAATAATGTTTCCTCCTGTCCCCTTTGGTTCTTCTGCCGATCACCTTAAATCTGTGTCCTCTGGTTACCCACCTCCTGCCACTGCAAACACTTTCTCCTTATTTACTCTATCAAAACCCTCCATAATTTTGAAGAACTTTATTAAATCTTCCCTGAACCTTCTTTGCTCTCAGGAGAACAACCCCAGCTTTGACAGTCTCTCCACACAACTGCAGTTCCTGTGCCAGCCATGGCATCACGGTGCCAGGCTCCAGACTAGGCTCCATTAACGTGCTGTCACACTCACCGATACTCAATACTGAAAACTGGTTAGGAGTGCCGCACTCCCAGAGGACTCCCACACTGCCTGGCCACCCACGTACTGTCCTGAGCTTTCTGTGGCTGTGGGTCGAACACCTTCTGGATCGTATGATCCAGGTAACTCTCAGCCTCCCGTCTGCCCTGCAGTGACTCCAACTGCTCCTCAACTTCAGAATCTCGAGTTCGAGCAACTGAAGGCACTTCCTCGACACATGGTTAACCAGGACACACGGAGGGTCCTGGACTTCCCACACGGCACAGGGATAGAAGCATAGAAACATAGAAAATAGGTGCAGGAGTAGGCCATTCGGCCCTTCAAGTCTGCACCACCATTCATTATGATCATGGCTGATCATGAAACTTCAGTACCCCTTTCCTGCTTTCTCTCCATACCCCTTGATCCCTTTAGCCGTAAGGGCCACATCAAACTCTCTTTTGAATATATTGAACAAACTGGCCTCAACAACTTTCTGTGGTAGAGAATTCCACATGCTCACAACTCTCTGAGTGAAGAAGTTTCTCCTCATCTCAGTCCTAAAAAGCTTACCCCTTATCCTTAGACTGTGATCCTTGGTTCTGGACTTCCCCAACATCGGGAACATTCTTCCTGCATCTAACTTGTTTAATCCCGTCAGAATTCTATATGTTTCTATGAGATCCCCTCTCATTCTTCTAAATTCCACTGAATATAAGCTTAGTCAATCCAATCTTTCGTCATATGCCAGTCCTACCATCCCAGGAATCAGTCTGGTGAACCTTTGCTGCACTCCCTCAATAGCAAGAATGTCCTTCATCAGATTAGAAGACCAAAACTGGACACAATATTCAAGGTGTGGCCTCACTAAGGCCCTGTACAACTGCAGTAAGACTTCCCTGCTCCTATACTCAAATTCTCTCGCTATGAAGGCTAACATGCCATTTGTCTTCTTCACCGCTTGCTGTACCAGCATGCCAACTTTCAATGACTGATGTACCATGACACCCAGGTCTCATTGCACCCTCCCCTTTTCCTAATCTGTCACCATTCATATAATATTCTGCCTTCCTGTTTTTGCCATCAAAGTGGATAGCCTCACATTTATCTACATTATACTGCATCTGCCATGCATTTGCCCACTCACCTAACCTGTCCAAGTCACCCTGCAGCCTCTTAGCATCCTCCTCACAGCTCACACCGCCACCCAGCATAGTGTCATCTGCAAACTTGGAGATATTACACTCAATTCCTTCATCTAAATCATTAATGTATATTGTAAATAGCTGGGGTCCCAGCACTGAACCTAGCAGTACCCCACTAGTCACTGCCTGCCATTCTGAAAAGAACCCGTTTATTCCGACTCTTTGCTTCCTGTCTGCCAACCAGTTCTCTATCCACGTCAGTACATTACCCCCAATACCATGTGCTTTAATTTTGCATACTAATCTCTTGTGTGGGATCTTGTCAAAAGCCTTTTGAAAGTCCAAATACACCACATCCACTGGTCCACTCTACTAGTTACATCCTCAAAAAATTCTAGAAGATTTATCAAGCATGATTTCCCTTTCATAAATCCATGCTGACTTGGACTGATCCTGTCACTGCTTTCCAAATGCGCTTTAATGATTGATTCCAACATTTTCCCCACGACTGATGTCAGGCTAACCAGTCTATAATTACCCGCTTTCTCTCTCCCTCCCTTTTTAAAAAGTTGGGTTACATTAGCTTCCCTCCAATCCATAGGAACTGATCCAGAGTCGATAGAATGTTGGAAAATGACCACCAATGCATCCACTATTTCTAGGGCCACTTCCTTAAGTACTCTGGGATGCAGACTATCAGGTCCTGGGGATTTATCGGCCTTCAATCCCATCAATTTCCCTAACACAATTTCCTGACTAATAAGGATTTCCTTCAGTTCCTCCTTCTTGCTAGACCCTCGGTCCCCTAGTATTTCCAGAAGGCTATTTGTATCTTCCTTAGTGAAGATAGAACCAAAGTATTTGTTCAATTGATCTGCCATTTCTTTGTTCCCCATTATAAATTCACCTGATTCTGACTACAAGGGACCTTCATTTCTCTTCACTAATCTTTTTCTCTTCACATATCTATAGAAGCTTTTACAGTCAGTTTTTATGTTCCCTGCAAGCTTCCTCTCATATTTTATTTTCCCCCTCCTAATTAAACCGTTAGCCCTCCTCTGCTGAATTCGAAATTTCTCCCAGTCCTCAGGTTTGCTGCTTTTTCTGGCCAATTTATATGCCTCTTCATTATATTTAACACCATCCCCAATTTTCCTTATTAGCCACAGTTGAGCTCTCCCTCCATTCTAATTACAATGTAATTATATTATATCTTTGAGGTATGATAGCACAGTGGTGATGTCACTGGACCAGTAATCCATAGGCCTCGACTGATGATCCGGAGACATGAGTTCTAATCCACCACGGCAGCTGGGGAATTTAAATTCAGTTAATTAAATAAATCTGGAATTGTAAAAAAGAAGCCAGTATCAGTAATTGTGACCATGAAATTACCAGATTGCCGTAAAAACCCACATGGTTCACTAATGTCCTTTAGGGAAGGAAATCTGCCGTCCTCACCCAGTCTGGCCGATATGTGACTCCAGACCCACAGCAATGTGGTTGACACTTAACTGCCCGCTGAAATGGCCCAGCGAGACACTCAGTTGTACCAAATCGCTACGACAAAGTCAGCACTGTGGGAGCACCTTCACCACACGGACTGCAGCGGTTCAAGAAGGCGGCTCACCACCACCTTCTCAAGGGGCAATTAGGGATGGGCAATAAATGCTGGCCTTACCAGTGACACCCACATCCCAGGAACAAATAAAACATATATTTAAATTTGCCCCTTACAGTTTTATATGTTTTATGTTAATACCATTTAACTTAATTTATTATTTCTTTAGTTAATATTAATGTTTACCAGATTCTTATGAAATACATTTTGCTGAATCAATTGTTAATTTTAAATTTGCGATTGATTGCTGTTTGTTAACCAAAGGTATTCAATTGCCGATTGCGGAAGTATTCCAAACTGTTTGCACCCTTTAGCCAGAAACATACCAAACCCTGCGAGTGAGAGTTTGGAGGTGGGACCGCTGTCTGAATGGCCGTGATTGACAGCGGAGCGGAGGCCCGCTCTGAACCCGCCTCCTTGTGAATTTCCCAAGTGCCGACTCGGTCTGTGGTTTGCAGACCTGGCACGAAGCAACAGGTTAGGCTATTGTGCTCATTAACCAGTTGCTTAAAGCTATTTAAGCAGCATTTTACCCGGTCCAAAGGATTGTTACAAGTTTTTTATGAGGTTCCCGTCCCTCAGGGATCACATCAGGTAAGTGTGTCGGGTTCTCAATAACTCTGGTTTGCTTTGACTAGCTGACAGCTACAGGAGTGGTATAACAGCTACCATTTCACAGCTGTTCAATTTCCAATCTTAGAAACTGGAACCTTCAGGATTGGAATACGCTTTTCAGCTTTATGAAGGTTGGAAGTGTTTGGATTAAACACTCTCTCCAATGTCACCTCTTTGGAGCAACCTCTCTCACCATTGACAGATCGCTTCTGTCATCTCAACTTCAGCTGCTATCTATTCCATCAGCATTGGTGCCCTCGAAAAACTCTCACCTTGGTCCTCAGAATCCCACCACGATCAGCCCCAACACCAGCAGCACCAGGCAGACCAGCAACAACACCAACCTTCTCCGCAATCACCTGATGCTGCACAGGACACAGGGCATCAGCACCCGACCACATTGCTGCCCGGGAGGCCAGGAATGGCGTCACCATGGCCACATTTACTTCACTAGACTTGGTACACCCTGGCTGTCACATGATGCACCAGGTTGGCACCACCCCACACCAGCTCCATAAAGCATCCCTACAATGCTCAAGCCATTCCTTTCACACTCACCACTATTGGTGGGGGGGGAGGGGGGAGGGGGAGGGGTACCGTTATGTTTGACCAGTCACTGCAACTCACTAAACCACTTCCAAAGGTGCACACAGATCTGTCCACGAAGGTCAACAAAGTGTTCAATCTTTGACAATACATTATCAGTCACTTTACATGAACATTGGCTAAAAGACCCAAGTGCCCACCCTTGTGTGTTAGTTGGTATGATTGGACAGGGATGAGGGTGAGTGTGAGATGTGGCTAGTGAGATGGGGAAGTAATAATGTGGATAGAGAGAGGGGGATGGGTGGAGGTGCAAGGTCAGTTGGTGTGAGTAAGGATGTGCAGGAGTAGGGTAGGGAAGGCAGAGTGATGGGGATGTGATGAGAGGCACAGCAGGATGAGGTGAGTGTGGCTTTGCAGTAATGTTTGGTGACCTACTGAGATCATTGAAAGGTTTGTGCCACTGCAGTCTGGTCCTCCTGACCACATCCCTGCTCGTGCCCTCCTGTGCAATGTGCAACCAGGCTGCGCTGGTCTCCTGGGGAGGCCTATTCCGCCCATGGGAGGGAAGAGAACCTCTCTGCGTGCTGTGACTCCCTCCATAAGCACCTGGAGGCAGTGATGGGAGAGCCTGGGTGCAGCCCGGCCCATCTGTGCTGTTTGTCAGTGTTTGCAGCATCTCAATTCTTGGAGTGCGAGTATCATTCTGGTAAACCCACGCTGCACTCCCTCCAAGGCCAATATACCCTCCCTAAGGTGTGGGGCCCGGAACTACTCCCAGTGCTCCAGGTGTGGGCTAACCAGGGCTTTGTACAGTGCAGCATAAATACTTATTTGTTTAATAATTTGCAATACTTTCTTTCAAGACTAATAGAATCACTAGATGTCTAGTTTAGAATAGCTTGATTTCAAATCATTCAGTAATTATTTATTTCTATGATTATTACTGAATTATTCCTTTATTTATTTACCCGTTGTTTAGTTATTTCTCAATCATTGCGAACCAACAACAGTTAATAATATACAGTGTTTTTCAAAATTCATTTTTGGGATGTGCGTGTCTCTGTCAAGGCCGGCATTTATTGCTCCGGAGTGTAAACTCATTGAGATATTTTGGCTCTCACCGGCTCCTCCACTACTTCCACTCTGACGTCACTTTTGCAAATATTTTGAGAGTATGTTACTGCTTTTCCCTCTCCCGACTCTCTACCGACCCCCTCCCGACCCCCTCCCGACCCCCACCCGACCCTCTCCGAACTCCCTCCTGACCCTCTACCGACCCCCTCCCGACCCCCTCCTGACCACCTCCTGCCCCCTTTCCGACCTCCTCCTGACCTCCTCCTGACCCTCTCCCGACCCCCTCCTGACCCCCTCCGACCCCCTCCTGATCCCCCCTCCTGACCCTCTCCCGATCCCTTCCTGACCCTCTCCTGACCCTCTCCCGACCCTCCCAGGGGGCTCTGAGCAATGTGGAGCATTGTAGCCGGTATCTGAGGCTGCGTCTCTCGCTGAAAGGGACAGGCCGATGATGCTGCACAACCCACTGTTGGCAGTTCTGCGTTGCCAGGTGACCTGCGCGACCACCATTACAGACCCTGACATTGTCAGAGCGTGGAAGGCTGGGACATCACACAGCATTGAACCATAGAAATATAGAAAATAGGTGCAGGAGTAGGCCATTCGGCCCTTCGAGCCTGCACCGCCATTCAATGAGTTCATGGCTGAACATGCAACTTCAGTACCCCATTCCTGCTTTCTCGCCATACCCCTTGATCCCCCTAGTAGTAAGGACTACATCTAACTCCTTTTTGAATATATTTAGTGAATTGGCCTCAACAACTTTCTGTGATAGAGAATTCCACTGGTTCACCACTCTCTGGGTGAAGAAGTTTCTCCTCATCTCGGTCCTAAATGGCTTACCCCTTATCCTTAGACTGTGACCCCTGGTTCTGGACTTCCCCAACATCGGGAACATTCTTCCTGCATCTAACCTGTCTAAACCCATCAGAATTTTAAACGTTTCTATGAGATCCCCTCTCATTCTTCTGAACTCCAGTGAATACAAGCCCAGTTGATCCAGTCTTTCTTGATAGGTCAGTCCCACCATCCCGGGAATCAGTCTGGTGAATCTTCGCTGCACTCCCTCATTGAGCAGGCCAGTAATAAAGGTGGGCCTAGCTAACCACCACTGCCTTTAACTATCGCTCCCCCAGCAGCCGGCCGACGTGACCACACCTCCTCTTGTTGCCATTGTTGACGCCCGGCGATACAGCCGGGGGCAGGGGGGCAATTTCACATCCGGGGCGGTAACGGGGCACTGCGCACGTGATCGCATCACGATCTGTTAAACTGGCAGGGATGTTCGCATGCATCACTGAATTCGCTGCTAACGGGCACACACCCCATTACCGTCCCGCTGCCCCCCTCCCCCCCCCCCAGCACTAATGGGAGGCGCTAAGCAGCCAAATTTCTCAGTTGTATTAAAACCACTACCAGTGGTTGAGGAGGAAGATCCAGCACCACACTCTCAGGGCCACTCAGGATGGGCAATAAATGCCAGCCTTGCCAGCGATGCCCACATCCCGAGAGTGAACAAATATATATATATTAAAACAAACAATGGCCACTTGTGTGAGGTCAGTGGGTGCTGTAGCACTGTGACTCATCGGGATAAGGTGGGAGGATGTAGGATTTGCAGATGTAAGATTGTTTTACAACGAAAGAGGGGAAGTTACATGCTGCTCACCCCCAAATGCAGCTGGCGATGCGAGTCGTTGGGCAAACAGCATTACTGCTAATGTATAGCAAAAACAATAACGCTGTAGTTTGTGTGTCAGGTATGTATTGTAGCTGGAGGCAGAATTAGTCATGTAAGTCAGACAGAGCATCTGCCTGTCTGCAGGGAAAGACGTTTTACATACCTAGCCATGGGACTGAATGAAAAATGGTTCCAATGGGTGACCTTTGACTTATTTAGCAAATGAGGAAAGATGCCTATTTTAATGCAGTTTTTAAAGCAGAGATAAAGCAGGCATCCTTAAAGGGGAATGCGATGCGACTGCAATTGTTTTATAGTCTCCTATAATTTGGATTATATGTCGGTACAGTGACAGCTGTGGCTCAGTGGGCAGCACTCTCGCCTCTGAGTCAGAAGGTTGTGGGTTCAAGACCCACTCCAGGAACTTGAACACAAAAATCTAGGCTGACACTCCAGTGCAGTGCTGAGGGAGCGCCTTCTTACCGAGGCCCCGTCTGGTCTCTCAGGTGGATGTAAAGGATCCCATGGCACTATTTGGAAGAAGAGCAGGGGAGTTCTCCCCGGTGTCCTGGGGCTAATACTTATCCCTCAATCAACATCACAAAAACAGATTATCTGCTCATTATCACATTGCTGTGTGTGGGAGCTTGCTGTGTGCAAATTGGCTGTCGTGTTTCCCACATTACAATAGTGACTACACTCCAAAAGTACTTCATTGGCTGTAAAGCACGTTGAGACGTCCGGTGGCCATGAAAGGCACTATATAAATGCAAGTCTTTCTTTACTCACTGATTAAATGTCCACTAACTTGCCCAAATGTGTGAGCCTAGGGAACGAGTTTCTGCAAAACTGCTCGACTCCCTCAACATTCACACCTGCTCATCAGCAGCAATGTTCCCAGATAATGATCGGGGCTCCAAACCCATCTGATCAGTACACGGCCATCCTGTGGGCTTGGTGCCACCCTGCCTGATGATAGGTAGCCGGGCACAGATCTTGTAATCTGGGCAGTACGCTCTCACACTGAGGTACTAATCTGCAGGGTCCAAGCTATCACCCAGGTCTGGAGCCCCAGGAGGACCAATATCCACTGTACAGCAAGTCCAGACTGATGTCCTCGCCCAGTATGTTGGCCTGTAATGGTGCAGTGCCAGGTTGGGACTGAGGAGACACCTGGCCTCAACACCATGTCCTCTCTTGCACCAGTATCCTTGTTTGTGGCTGGCCCACTGTATTTGAGCAGGGGGCTTGCTGAGACCCAGCGTATGCAGGACCCTATCAAAGATGTGACTCTTCCACCAGATTCCCCCCGGCCTAACCGCAGGAGTGGGCTGTAAGAGATACAGATTTTTAGTCCCAGTGTGATTGAGCTTCTGAAGATGGACTCATTGAGAGCTCAATAAGCAGTCTGGGACTGGACTGACAGAAAGGCTGGAGTGGGCCGGGGTGACAGGCACGAAAGGGCATTAGTGAATCTGTTGGGTTTTTACAACATTCTGACATCTTTCTTGCCATGTTTCTGGTGTCAGCCACAACTTGTCACCTGCCATCTCAGCCCTCCGCTCTCAAACACTCTGAAGCACCTCAACCCTCAGCCACCTCACCATACTGGAATCTATCACTGCCTGCTGCGGTTTTATGCTTTGGCAAGTTCCACCGCATTTAAATGCATTCTCTAAATGAAAATTGATGTTTGAATTATTGTTATGAATTTTTAATCTTTCTTTGTACCCATGAATGGCTGTTCTGTGTGAACACAATCCCTTTAATTGATTAAGTGTGGCATCAATGGGGAACATGGAGATGGCAGAAACTCAGAACAAATATTTTGTATCAGTCTTTAAGGTAGAGGACACAAACAATATCCCAACAGTGGATAGTCAAGGGACTATAGGCAGGACGGGGGGGGAGGAACTTAACACAATCACAATCACTAAGGAGATGTTATTCAGTAAGATAATGGGACTAAAGGCAGATAAATCCTCTGGACCTGATGGCTTGCATCCTAGGGTCTTAAGAGAAGTAACGGCAGGGATTGTGGATGCATTGGTTGCAATTTACCAAAATTCCCTGGATTCTGGGGAGGTCCCAGCAGATTGGAAAACTGCAAATGTATCGCCCCTATTTAAAAAAAGAGGCAGACAAAAAGCAGGAAACTATAGACCAGTTAGCCTAACATCTGTGGTTGGGAAAATGTTGGAGTCCATTATTAAAGAAGCAGTAGCAGGACATTTGGAAAAGCAAAATTCGGTCAGGCAGAGCCAGCATGGATTTATGAAGGGGAAGCCATGTTTGACAAATTTGCTGGAATTCTTTGAGGATGTAACGAACAGGGTGGATACGGGGGAACCAGTGGATGTGGTGTATTTGGACTTCCAGAAGGCGTTTGACAAGGTGCCACATAAAAGGTTACTGCACAAGATAAAAGTTCACGGGGTTGGGGGTAATATATTAGCATGGCTAGAGGATTGACTAACTAACAGAAAACTGAGAGTCGGGATAAATGGTTGATTCTCGGGTTGGCAATCAGCAACTAGTGGGATGCTGCAGGGATCAGTATTGGGACCCCGACTATTTACAATATATATTAATGACTTGGAAGAAGGGACCGAGTGTAACGTAGCCAAATTTGCTGACGATACAAAGATGGGAGGAAAAGCAATGTGTGAGGAGGACACAAAAAACCTGCAAAAGGACATAGACAGGCGAAGTGAGTGGGCAAAAATTTGGCAGATGGACTATACATAATGTTGGAAAGTGTGAGGTCATGCACTTTGGCAGAAAAAATTGAAGAGCAAGTTATTATTTAAATGGAGAAAGATTGCAAAGTGCCGCAATACAGCGGGACCTGGGGGTTACTTGTGCATGAAACATAAAAGGTTAGTATACAGATACAGCAAGTGATCAGGAAGGCCAATGGAATCTTGGCCTTTATTGCAAAGGGGATGGAGTATAAAAGCAGGGAAGTCTTGCTACAGTTATACAGGGTATTGGTGAGGCCACACCTGGAGTACTGCGTGCAGTTTTGGTTTCCATATTTAAGAAAAGATATACTTGCTTTGGAAGCAGTTCAGAGAAGGTTCACTCGGTTGATTCGGGAGATGAGGGGGTTGACTTATGAGGAAAGGTTGAGTAGGTTGGGTCTCCACTCATTGGAATTCAGAAGATTGAGAGGTGATCTTATCGAAATGTATAAGATTATGAGGGGGCTTGACAAGGTGGATGCAGAGAGGATGTTTCCATTGATGGGGCAGACTAGAACTAGAGGGCATGGTCTTAGAATAAGGGGCCGCCTATTTAAAACTGAGATGAGGAGAAATTTCTTCTCTCAGAGGGTTGTGGATCTGTGGAATTCGCTGCCTCAGAGAGCTGTGGAAGCTGGGATATTGAATAAATTTAAGACAGAGATAGACAGTTTCTTTACCGATAAGGGGATAAGGGGTTATGGGGAGCGGACAGGGAAGTGGAGCTGAGTCCATGATCAGATCAGCCATGATCTTATTAAATGGCGGAGCAGGCTCGAGGGGCTGTAGGCCTACTCCTGCTCCTATTTCTTATGTTATTATGTTCTTATCAAGGAGCCCTAGTAAACTGAAGTCAATGGTAATCAGGGGGAAAACTCTCCACTGGCTGGAGTCATACCCAGCACAAAGGAAGATGGTTGTGGTGGCTGGAGGTCAATCATCACAGCCCCAGGACGCTGCAGGAGTTCCTCAGGGCAGTGTCCTAGGCCCAACCATCTTCAGCTGCTTCATCAATGACCTTCCCTCCATCATAAGGTCAGAAGTGGGGATGTTCGCTGATGATGGCACAGTGTTCAATTCCATTCATAACTCCTCAGATAATGGAGCAGTCCATGCCCGCATGCAGCAAGCCCTGGACAACATTCAGGCTTGGGCTGATAAGTGGCAAGTAACATTCCCACCACACAAGTGCCAGGCAATGACCATCTCCAACAAGCGAGAGTCTAACCATCGCCCCTTGATATTCAACGGCATTACCATCGCCGAATCCCCCACCATCAACATCCTGGGGGTCACCATTGACCAGAAACTTAACTGGACCAGCCACATAAATACTGTGGCTACAAGAGCAGGTCAGAGGCTGGGTATTCTGTGGTGAGTGTCTCATTTCCTGACTCCCCAAAGCCTTTCCACCATCTACAAGGCACAAGTCAGGAGTGTGATGGAATACTCGCCACTTGCCTGGATGAGTGCAGCTCCAACAACACTCGAGAAACTCGACACCATCCAGGACAAAGCAGCCGCTTGATCGGCTCCCCATCCACCACCTTCAACACTCACTCCCTCCACCACCGGCGCACCGTGGCTACAGTGTGTACCATCTACAAGATGCACTGCAGCAACTCACCAAGGCTTCTTCGGCAGCACCTTCCAAACCCGTGACCTCTACCACCTAGAAGGACAAGGGCAGCAGGTGCATGGGAACACCACCACCTCCACGTTCCCCTCCCAGTCACACACCATCCTGACTTGGAAATATATCGGCTGTTCCTTCATCGTCGCTGGGTCACAATCCTGGAACTCCCTCCCTAACAGCACTGTGGGAGCACCTTCACCACACGGACTGCAGCGGTTCAAGAAGGCGGCTCACCACCACCTTCTCAAGGGGCAATTAGGGTTGGGCAATAAATGTCAGCCTTGCCAGCGATGCCCACATCCCAGGAATGAATAAAATAAAAATTTAAGGCTTTTAAATGCGGAGATTCACACATCATTTATTTATTATTTTGGGTATTTTTAGCGAAGACATTTAGAGGTTACGGTTTGTTTTCAGTAACTCACAGACGCGGCACCAACATTCTCAGCATTGTATCCTGGAACCCACTGCTAATTCTTCCATCCCCATCACCCATCGGTGGTGTCGGAGTAAACTTTACTACTCAACATCCATTCACGCTGGCCGCCACCACGAACTGGGCGTAGAGAACGATCCCAGCGCCTGAACGGATAAACCCAAGCCATACATGATATTGGGCTTCGAGCTTCATTATCACTGTACGCGCGAGGAGGGGGCAGTGAATGGGCGTCCCAGGCAGCTCGGAGATCGACTGCGGCGTGTCCAGTATCGTCTCTCGGGAGAGTCCTTAAAGGGGACCGGGAGTTGGGGAGCAATCAGAAAACCCGAAATTTGCTAGAATGGTGCATTTGGTCCCAAACATCCTGTTAGTCTGTCAGTCGATCGTCATGTGCCACAATTTGCAGGAGAGCTCATCAGAACATGCCACAGCAAGCAGAGTGGTGATTGGGCAGCAACCCAGCCAATGGCCATTACATCAGAACATAAGAATTAGGAGCAGGAGTTAGCCCTACAGCCCCTCGAGCCTGCTCCCCCATTCAATCAGACCATGGCTGATCTTCGATTTCAACTCCACTTTCCTGCACTATCCCCATATCCCTTGATTCCCTTAGTTCCCAAAAATCTATCAGTCTCTGTCTTGACTCAACGACTGAGCCTCCACAGCCCTCTGGGGAAGAGAACTCTAAAGATTCACCACCCTCTGAGTGAAGAAGTTTCTCCTCATCTCAGTCCTAAATGGTCAACCCCTTATTCTGAGACTGTGACCCCTGGTTCTAGACTCCCCAGCCCGGGGGAAACATCCTCCCTGCATCCACCCTGTCAAGCCCTGTAAGAATGTTCTATGTTTCAATGAGATCACCTCTCATTCTTCAATACTCTGGAGAATATAGGCCCAGTCTACTCAATCTCTCCTCCCAGGAATCAGTCTGGTGATTCCCTCTATGGCGAGTATCTCCTTCTTTAGGTAAGGAGACCAAAACTGTACACAATACTCCAGGTGTGGTTTCACCAGGGCCCTATATAATTGCATAAGACGTCTTTACTCTTACACTCCAATCCTCTTGTAATAAAGGCCAACATACCATTTGCTTTCTTAATTGCTTGCTGTACCTGCATGTTAACTTTCAGTGATTGGTGTACAAGGACACCCAGGTCCCTCTGAACACCAACATTTCTCACCTTTTAAAAAATATTCTGCTTTTCTAATTTTACTACTAAATTGATAACTTCCCATTTCCCCACATTATATTCCATCTGCCATGTTGTTGCCCACTCATTTAACCTGTTTATACCCATCTGCAAGCTCCTTGCATCCTACTCACAGCTTACTTTGCCACCTAACTTTGTATCGTCAGCAAACTTGGAGACATTACATTTGGACCCTTCATCTAGATTATTGATATAGATTGTGAATAGCTGGGGCCCAAACACTGATCCTTGCGGTACCCCACTAGTTACAGCCTGTCAACCCGAAAAAGTCCCGTTTATTCTTACTCTCTGTTTTCTGTCCGTTAACCAATCCTCAATCCATACTAGTATGTTACCCCAATCCCATGAGCCCTAATTTTGTGTAATAACCTCTTGTGTGGCACCTTATGAAAAGCTTTTTGAAACTCCAAATACACCACACCCACTGGTTCCCCCTTATCTAGCCTGCTCGTCAAAAGACTCTAAAGGAATGGTCAAAGACAAATTGACAAATGTTTGTTATCAATTCCCTTTGACATTCAACAGCATTACCATCATCGAATCCCCCAACATCAACATCCTGGGGGTCATCATTGACCAGAAACTTAACTGGACCAGCCACATAAATACTGTGGCAACAAGAGCAGGTCAGAGGCTGGGTATTCTGTGGTGAGTGTCTCACCTCCTGACTCCCCAAAGCCTTTCCACCATCTACAAGACACAAGTCAGGAGTGTGATGGAACACTCTCCACCTGCTTGGATGAGTGCAGCTCCAACAACACTCGAGAAGCTCGACACCATCCAGGACAAAGCAGCCGCTTGATTGGCTCCCCATCCACCACCTTCAACACTCACTCCCTCCACCACCGGCGCACCGTGGCTGCAGTGTGTACCATCTACAAGATGCACTGCAGCAACTCGCCAAGGCTTCTTCGGCAGCACCTCCCAAACACACGACCTCTACCGCCTAGAAGGACAAGGGCAGCAGGCGCATGGGAACACCACCACCTCCACGTTCCCCTCCCAGTCACACACCATCCTGACTTGGAAATATATCGGCCGTTCCTTCATCGTCACTGGATCACAATCCTGGAACTCCCTTCCTAACAACACTGTGGGAGCACCTTCACCACACGAACTGCAGCGGTTCAAGAAGGCGGCTCACCACCACCTTCTCAAGGGGCAATTATGGATGGGCAATAAATGGCGGCCTTGCCTGTGATGTCCACATCGCAGGAATGAATAAAAGAAAAATTCTGATATCGATCACTTGAAGAGTATTGCATTATTCACCCTCTTTTTGTCTGGTTTTAAAATGCTGCCTGGTGTCACCTTTACTGTTTAGAAAGACCAATTTTACAGTTATTCCATCAACAAAACATTTACTAATGCACCATTCCATTGAATTGGAATGGAATGTACTTATCGATATGTATTTTGCAGGAAACACGTATTCGGATCAATACTCCATGTTAAAATTAGCGATTGACACTGTTCAGGGACCAGAGATCAGTGAATCAATACTAACATTAAATGGTTTTCAAAAATTGAATTCCATTTAACAGGAAACGTTGTGGCCCACTCGTCTATCGGATAGATCATTATTTTTGCATTAGTTAAAGAGATCGGTAAATCTTGGTGGAAAGGCATCTTTGTTTAAGGCAAGTGGATGTCGGAGCAATAAATCAGGGTTCTCTCAGACCATCAGTGCAGCGCAGTGCTGGGAGCGGTGATCACAGCAAGGGGAGTGCAGCGGATCGCACATCGATTGGAAGTAATGCTAAAACTCACGCCGTAATGGCGAGCGCCGTAGGTGCATCATTGTTAAGGCGCAAGTTCCCAGCAAATTGGGCCCATCAGTCTGGGTTTAGCCCACAGACGAGTTCTGTGCGGGGGGGCAGTTGTGAGGTCGGGAAACCCGGGAGAACAGATTTCCTGAAAGTCCTGCAGAATTGAACTGTAGGGTGGGATTCCCGCCCACAGGCAACTGATTGACAGGTTGGAGGTCTATGGGCTAGGGAGCCTGCGTCACGCGCATAGGACAGCAAGTGGGTGTACTGGGGGAGTGGGAGCGATCATGGGGGGGCGGCCGGGGGGGGGGTGGTGGGGGTAAGGGGGAGTGAGAGCGATCGTGGGCGGAGGCGTTGGGGGGACGGGGAGGGGGGAGTGAGAGTGATTGTGGGGGGGGAGGGGTAGTGAGAACGATTGTGGGGTGGGGGGGAGAGTGATCATGGGGTGGGGGGGGAATGAGAGTGACAACAATCGTGGGATGGTGGAGGGGGGAATGATCATGGGGTGAGGGGGGTAGTGAGATTGATTCTGGGGTGGGTGGGGAGTGAGAGTGATCGTGGGGTAGGATGGGGGATCTTTATTGTGGGGGTAAGGGGTCTGGATCACGAGGGGGGTGGTTGGAGGGCGTAAGTTTGAGAGTGGTGTGGGGATCCGGATTGAGGGGGTTCCGATGCGGAGCTCACTAACCGTGTGGGAGCACTCCTGCTCCTCTTTGCCCGCAAGTCGTCCTGCAAAGGCCCCTACCTCGTGGACTCAGCCCTTCTCGCCTCCTCCAAGCTGCCGCGTTTCCCAAGGCCAGGGAAACCCAGCCGCCTGTGGCGGGCAATAGAATGACAATTAAAGGGAAGGCACGCAGCCTCCTCATGATATTTAAATGATGAACCTGTTTCCAGAGAGTGGATTGGTTGCCCGCCCTTCGACCCGAGGCTGGTTCCAGAATTTTTGCATTTTAACCTCCGACATGACTCAAACACATCTGTTTTTTGGGGTTAAGATTCAGCCCATTATGTTCATGAATCACCTCTATCCTGACACCCCCCAGCCTCTCTCTGCACCATTAGCCTTTACGTATTACTTGTCACCTAAGCGGGGTTACTTAGTGAGGGTAGCATTGCCCATTCCGAGGCTACTGACCCCAGCACAGAAGAGGGATCTAACCCGGAACCTTCCCAAGCATGAACAGGAGTGTACAGATAATAAACAAGACAACAATGTCTATAACTTACTGCCAAAGGAGCTGCCCATGTGTGTCTCAGGCAATCATGGGATTACACGGGATATACGGTACAGAAACAGGCCATTGCGTCCAACCAATCCATGCCGGCGTTTATGCTCCACTCGAGCCTCCTCCCGTCTTTCCCCATCTAAATCTATCAGCAGAACCCTCTATTTCCTTCTCCCTCATATGCTTGCGCAAAACATAAAAACAGATAGTAAATGCTTTTACCGATATATAAAACGGAAAAGAGTGACTAAAGTAAATGTTGGTCCCTTAGAAGATGAGAAGGGGGATTTAATAATGGGAAATGTGGAAATGGCTGAGACCTTAAACAATTATTTTGCTTCGGTCTTCACAGTGGAAGACACAAAAACCATGCCAAAAATTGCTGGTCATGGGAATGTGGGAAGGGAGGACCTTGAGACAATCACTATCACTAGGGCGGTAGTGCTGGACAGGCTAATAGGACTCAAGGTAGACATGTCCCCTGGTCCTGATGAAATACATCCCAGGGTATTAAAAGAGATGGCGGAAGTTATAGCAGATGCATTCGTTATAATCTACCAAAATTCTCTGGACTCTGGGGAGGTACCAGCGGATTGGAAAGCAGCTAATGTAACGCCTCTGTTTAAAAAAGGGGGCAGACAAAAGGCAGATAACTATAGGCTGGTTAGTTTAACATCTGAAGTGGGGAAAATGCTTGAAGCTATCATTAAGGAAGAAATAGCGGGACATCTAGATAGGAATAGTGCAATCAGGCAGATGCAACATGGATTCATGAAGGGGAAATCATGTTTAACTAATTTACTGGAATTCTTTGAGGATATAATGAGCATGGTGGATAGAGGTGTACTGATGGATGTGGTGAATTTAGATTTCCAAAAGGCATTCGATAAGGTGCCACACAAAAGGTTACTGCAGAAGATAAAGGTACGCGGAGTCAGAGGAAATGTATTAGCATGGATAGAGAATTGGCTGGCTAACAGAAAGCAGAGTTGGGATAAATGGGCCCTTTTCGGGTTGGAAATCAGTGGTTAGTGGTGTGCCACAGGGATCGGTGCTGGGACCACAACTGTTTACAATATACATAGATGACCTGGAAGAGGGGACAGAGTGTAGTGTAACAAAGTTTGCAGATGACACAAAGATTAGTGGGAAAGCGGGTTATGTAGAGGACACAGAGAGGTTGCAAAGAGATTTAGATAGGTTAAGCGAATGGGCTAAGGTTTGGCAGATGGAATACAATGACGGAAAATGTGAGGTCATCCACCTTGGGAAAAAAAACAGTATAATGGAATATTATTTGAATGGGGAGAAATTACAACATGCTGTGGTGCAGAGGGACCTGGGGGTCCTTGTGCATGAATCCCAAAAAGTTAGTTTGCAGGTGCAGCAGGTAATCAGGAAGCCGAATGGAATGTTGGCCTTCATTGCGAGAGGGATGGAGTACAAAAGCAGGGAGGTCCTGCTGCAACTGTAACATTTAAAATAATGAAAGGGATAGACAAGATAGAGGCGGGGAGGTTGTTTCCACTGGTCGGGGAGACTAGAACTAGGGGGCACAGCCTCAAAATACGGGGGAGCAAATTAAAACCGAGTTGATAAGGAATTTCTTCTCCCAGAGGGTTGTGAATCTGTGGAATTCTCTGCCCAGGGAAACAGTTGAGACTAGCTCATTGAATGTATTCAAGTCACAGATAGATAGATTTTTAACCAATAAGGGAATTAAGGGTTACTGGGAGCGGGCGGGTAAGTGGAGCTGAGTCCACGGCCAGATCAGCCATAATCTTGTTGAATGGCGGAGCAGGCTCGAGGGGCTAGATGGCCTACTCCTGTTCCTAATTCTTATGTTCTTATGTTCTAGCCTCCCCTTAAATGCATCGATACTATTCTCTGTGGCAGCGAGTTCCACATTCTCACTACACTCTGGGTAAAGTTTCTTCTGAATTCCCCATTGGATTTCTTGGTGACTATCTTATATCGATGGCCTCTAGTTATGCTCTTCCCCACAAGTGGAAACATTCTCTCTGTATTCACTCTATCAAAACCGTTCATCATTTTAAAGACCTCTATTAGGTCACCCCTCAGCCTTCTCCTTTCTCGGGTGCAGGACATTCTGAAAAGGGAGGGTGAACAGCCAGTTGTTATGGTGCAAAAAGGTACCAATGATATAGGTAAAAAATGGGATGAGGTCCTATGAGATGAATTTAGGGAGCTAGGAGTTAAATTAAAAAGTAGGACCTCAAAAGTAGTAATCTCAGGATTGCTATCAGTGCCATGTGCGAGTCAGAGTAGGAATCACAGGATAGCTCAGATGAATACGTGGCTTGAGCAATGGTGCAGCAGGGAGTTATTCAAATTCCTGGGGCATTGGAACTGGTTCTGGGGGAGGTGGGACCAGTACAAACCGGACGGTCTGAACCTGGGCAGGACCGGAACCAACGTCCTAGGGGGAGTGTTTGCGAGTGCTGTTGGGGAGGAGTTAAACTAATATGGCAGGGGAATGGGAACCTATGCAGGGAAACAGAGGGAAATAAAATGGAGACAGAAGCAAAAGGTAGAAAGGAGAATAGTAAAAGTGGAGGGCAGAGAAACCTAAGGCAAAAAACAAAAAGGGCCACATTACAGCAAAATTCTAAAGGGGAAAAGTGTGTTAAAAAGACAAGCCTGAAGGCTCTGTGCCTCAATGCGAGGAGTATTCGGAATAAGGTGGACTAATTAACTGCGCAGACAGCAATTAACGGGTATGACGTAATTGGCATCACGGAGACAGGGCTCCAAGGTGACCAAGGCTGGGAACTCAACATCCAGGGGTATTCAACATTCAGGAAGGATAGACAGAAAGGAATGGAGGCGGAGTGGCGTTGCTGGTTAAAGAGGAAATTAATGCAATAGTAAGGAGGGACATTAGCCTGGATGATGTGGAATCGCTATGGGTGGAGCTGCGGAATTCCAAAGGGCATAAAACGCTAGTGGGAGTTGTGTATAGACCACCAAACAGCAGTAGTGAGGTTGAGGACAAAATCAAACAGAAATTAGGGATGTGTGCAATAAAGGTACAGCAGTTATCATTGGTGACTTTAATCTACATATTGATTGGGCTAACCAAACTGGTACCAATGCGGTGGAAGAGGATTTCCTCGAGTGTATTAGGGATGGTTTTCTGGACCAATATGCCGAGGAACCAACTAGAGAGCTGGCCATCCTCGACTGGGTGATGTGTAATATATAAGAACATAAGAACATAAGAATTAGGAACAGGAGTAGGCCATCTAGCCCCTCGAGCCTGCTCCGCCATTCAACAAGATCTGGCCGTGGACTCAGCTCCACTTACCCGCCCGCTCCCCGTAACCCTTAATTCCCTTATTGGTTAAAAATCTATCTATCTGTGATTTGAATACATTCAATGAGCTAGCCTCAACTGCTTCCTTGGGCAGAGAATTCCACAGATTCACAACCCTCTGGGAGAAGAAATTCCTTCTCAACTCGGTTTTAAATTGGCTCCCCCGTATTTTGAGGCTGTGCCCCCTAGTTCTAGTCTCCCCGACCAGTGGAAACAACCTCCCTGCCTCTATCTTGTCTATCCCTTTCATTATTTTAAATGTTTCTAGAAGATCACCCCTCATCCTTCTGAACTCCAACGAGTAAAGACCCAGTCTACTCAATCTATCATCATAAGGTAACCCCTCATCTCCGGAATCAGCCTAGTGAATTGTCTCTGTACCCCCTCCAAAGCTAGTATATCCTTCCTTAAGTAAGGTGACCAAAACTGCATGCAGTTCTCCAGGTGTGGCCTCACCAATACCCTGTCTAGTTGCAGCAGGACCTCCCTGCTTTTGTACTCCATCCCTCTCGCAATGAAGGCCAACATTCCATTCGCCTTCCTGATTACCTGCTGCACCTGCAAACTAACATTTTGGGATATATCCACAAGGACCCCCAGGTCCCTCTGCACCGCAGCATGTTGTAATTTCTCCCCATTCAAATAATATTACCTTTTACTGTTCTTTTTTTCCAAGGTGGATGACCTCACATTTTCCGACATTGTATTCCATCTGCCAAACCTTAGCCCATTCGCTTAACCTATCCAAATCTCTTTGCAGCCTCTCTCTGTCCTCTACACAACCCACTTTCCCACTAATCTTTGTGTCATCTGCAAATTTTGTTACACTACACTCTGTCCCCTCTTCCAGGTCATCTATGTATATTGTAAACAGTTGTGGTCCCAGCACCGATCCCTGTGGCACACCACTAACCACCGATTTCCAACCTGAAAAGGACCCATTTATCCCGACTCTCTGCTTTCTGTTAGCCAGCCAATTCTCTATCCATGCTAATACATTTCCTCTGACTCCGTGTACCTTTATCTTCTAGTAACCTTTTGTGTGGCACCTTATTGAATGCCTTTTGGAAATCTAAATACACCACATCCATCGGTACACCTCTGTCCACCATGCTCATTCTATCCTCAAAGAATTCCAGTCAATTAGTTACACATGATTTCCCTTTCATGAATTCATGTTGCGTCTGCTTGATTGCACTATTCCTATCGAGATGTTCCGCTATTTCTTCATTAATGATAGCTTCAAGCATTTTCCCCAGTACAGATGTTAAACTAATCGGCCTATAGTTACCTGTCTTTTGTCTGCCCCCTTTTTTAAACAGAGGCGTTACATTAGCTGCTTTCCAATCCGCTGGTACCTCCCCAGAGTCCAGAGAATTTTGGTAGATTATAACGAATGCATCTGCTATAACTTCCGCCATCTCTTTTAATACCCTGGGATGCATTTCATCAGGACCAGGGTACATGTCTACCTTGAGTCCCATTAGCCTGTTCAGCACTATCCCCCTAGTGATAGTGATTGTCTCAAGGTCCTCCCTTCCCACATTCTCGTGACCAGCAATTTTTGGCATGGTTTTTGTGTCTTCCACTGTGAAGACCGAAGCAAAATAATTGTTTAAGGTCTCAGCCATTTCCACATTTCCCGTTATTAAATCCCCCTTCTCATCTTCTAAGGGACCAACATTTACTTTAGTCACTCTTTTCCGTTTTATATATCGGTGAAAGCTTTTACTATCTGTTTTTATGTTTTGCGCAAGTTTACTTTCGTAATCTATCTTTCCTTTCTTTATTGCTTTCTTAGTCATTCTTTGATGAGAAATGAGAGGAGACTAATGAGAAGTAATGAGAAGGGACTAATCAGCAATCTTTGTGTGCGAGGCCCCTTGGGGAAGAGTGACCATAATATGGTAGAATTCTTTATTAAGATGGAGAATGACACAGTTAATTCAGAAACTAGGGTCCTTAACTTAAGGAAAGGTAACTTTGACAGTATGAGGCGTGAATTGGCTAGAATAGACTGGCGAATGATCCTTAAAGGGTTGACGCTGGATAAGCAATGGCAAACATTTAAAGATCACATGACTGAACTTCAACAATTGTACATCCCTGTGCGGAGTAAAAATAAAATGGGGAAGGAGGCTTAACCGTGGCTAACAAGGGAAATTAACGATAGTGTTAATCCAAGGAAGAGGCATATAATATGGCTAGAAAAAGCAACAAACCTGAGGACTGGGAGAAATTTAGAATTCAACAGAGGAAGACTAAGGGTTTAATTAAGAGGGGGAAAATAGAGTAAGAGAGGAAGCTTGCAGGAAACATAAAAACTGACTGCAAAAGTTTCTATAAATATGTGAAGAGAAAAAGATTAGTGAAGACAAATGTAGGTCCCTTGCAGTCAGATTCAGGTGAATTTGTAATGGGGAACAAAGAAATGGCAGACCAATTGAACAAATACTTTGGTTCTGACTTCACGAAGGAAGACACAAATAACCTTCCGAATGTAGTAGGGGACAGTAGGTCTAGTGGGAAGGAGGGACTGAAGGATATCCTTATTAGGCGGGAAATTGTGTTTGGGAAATTGATGGGATTGAAGGCCGATAAATCCCCGGTGCCTGATAGTCTGCATCCCAGAGTACTTAAGGAAGTGGCCCTAGAAATAGTGGATGCATTGGTGATCATTTTCCAACAGTCTATCGACTCAGGATCAGTTCCTATGGACTGGAGGGTAGCTAGTGTAACACCACTTTTTAAAAAAGGAGGGAGAGAGAAAATGGGCAGTTATAGACCGGTTAGCCTGACATCAGTAGTGGGGAAAATGTTGGAATCAATTATTAAGGATGAAATAGCAACGCATTTGGAAAGCAGTGACAGGATTGGACCAAGTCAGCATGGATTTATGAAAGGGAAATCATGCTTGACGAATCTTCTGGAATTTTTTGAGGATGTAACTAGCAGAGTGGACAAGGGAGAACCAGTTGATGTGGTGTATTTGGACTTTCAAAAGGCTTTTGACAAGATCCCGCACAAGAGATTGGCGTGTAAAATCAAAGCGCATGGTATTAGGGGTAATGTACTGATGTGGATGGAGAACTGGTTGGCAGACAGGAAGCAGAGAGTCGGGATAAATGGGTCCTTTTCAGAATGGCAGGCAGTGACTAGTGGGGTGCTGCAGGGCTCAGTGCTGGGACCCCAGCTCTTTACAATATACATTAATGATTTAGATGAAGGAATTGAGTGTAATATCTCCAGGTTTACGGATGACATTAAACTGAGTGGCGGGGTGAGCTGTGAGGAGGATGCTAAGAGGCTGCAGGGTGACTTGGACAGGTTAGGTGAGTGGGCAAATGCATGGCAGATGCAGTATAATGTGGATAAATGTGAGGTTATCCACTTTGGGGACAAAAACATGAAGGCAGAATATTATCTGGATGGCGGCAGATTAGGAAAAAGGGAGGTGTAACGAGACCTGGGTGTCATGGTTCATCAGTCACTGAAAGTTGGCATGCAGGTACAGCAGGCGGTGAAGAAGGCAAATGGTATGTTGGCCTTCATAGCAAGGGGATTTGAGTATAGGAGCAGTGAGGTCTAACCTGCATTTGTACAGAGCCTTCGTGAGGCCTCACTTGGAATATTGTGTTTAGTTTTGGTCTCCTAATCTGAGGAAGGACGTTCTTGCTATTGAGGGAGTGCAGCGAAGGTTCACCAGACTGATTCCCGGGATGGCTGGACTGACATATGAGGAGAGACTGGATCGACTTGGCTTGTATTCACTGGAGTTTAGAAGGATGAGAGGGAATCTCATAGAAACATATAAGATTCTGACGGGACTGGACAGGTTAGATGCGGGAAGAATGTTTCCGATGTTCGGGAAGTCCAGAACCAGGGGACATAGTCTTAGGATAAGGGGTAGGCCATTTAGGACTGAGATGAGGAGAAACTTCTTCACTCAGAGAGTTGTAAACCTGTGGAATTCCCTGCCGCAGAGAGTTGTTGATGTCAGTTTATTGGATATATTCAAGAGGGAGTTAGATATGGCCCTTTCGGCTAAAGGGATCAAGGGGTATGGAGAGAAAGCAGGAAAGGGGTACTGAGGGAATGATCAGCCATGATCTTATTGAATGGCGGTTCAGGCTCGAAGGGCCGAATGGCCTACTCCTGCACCTATTTTCTATGTTTCTATGTTTCTAAAAAAGACCCAGCCTGTCCATCCTTTCCTGATATGTATACACTCGGGTTTCTGGTATCATCCTTGTAAATCTTCTCTGCACCCTCTCCAGTGCCTGCATATCCTTTCTATAATATGGCGACCAGAACTGTACGCAGTGCTACAAGTGTGGTCTAACCAAGGTTCGATACAGGATTCGCATAACTTCCCTACTTTTCCATTCTATCCCTCCAGAAATGAACCCTAGTACTTGATTTGCTTTTTACGGCCTTGCTAACCTATGTCGCAACTTTTAGCGATTTGTGTATTTGTGTCCGAGATCCCTTTGTTCCTCCACCCCACCCAGACTTGCACCCTCCCAGTGACCTCCCTATTCTTCCTAGCAATATGTAATACCTCACATTTATTTGTGTTGAACTTCATTTGCCAATTATATGTCCATTCTGCAAGTTTATTAATGTCCTCCTGTGATGTGTTGCAGTCCCCCTCAGTATTGACTATCCGTCCAATTTGCTGTCATCCGCAAATTTAGAAATTGTATTTTTGATTCCGAAGTCTAAATCGTTAATATGAATTATGAACACCAGTGGTCCCAGCACTGATCCTTGTGGAACACCATTACCCACCTTCTGCCACTATGAATTGTTACCCTTTGCCCTGACTCTCTGCTTTCTGCCTTGCAGCCAGCCAACGATCCATTCTGGAAATCTCAGCAGGTCAGGTAGCAGCTGTGGAGAGAAACAGAGTTAACATTTCGAGGCAGTGGGATTTGTTTGGGATTGATGCAGGGCTATGGGGAGAGAGCAGGGCAGTGGGATTAGTTTGGGATTGATACAGGGCTATGGGGAGAGCGAGGCAGTGGGAATAGTTTGGAATTGATACAGGGCTATGGGGAGAGAGCAGGGCAGTGGGATTAGTTTGGGATTGACACAGGGCTACGGTGAGAGAGCGGGGCAGTGGGATTAGTTTGGAATTGATACAGGGATATGGGGAGAGAGCAGGCCAGTGGGATTAGTTTTGGATTGACACAGGGCTATGGTGAGAGAGCGGGGCAGTGGGATTAGTTTGGAATTGATACAGGGATATGGGAGAGAGCAGGCCAGTGGGATTAGTTTGGGATTGACACAGGGCTATGGGGAGAGTGGGGCAGTGTGAATAGGTTGGGATTGCTCCAGAAAAGGGATGGCCCAGACACGATGGGCCTAATGGCCTCTTTCTGTGCTATCTGTTTTGATAGACATATTGGGGTGAATGTGTGGAAGTCACTGGTGAGTAATATCAGGCGGAGTGTAAACCAGCGCTCCACCCAACCCTGTGAGCTTTCCACCCAGAGAGTTGGGTTTAAAATGACCTCCAATGTTATTTGCCCATTTGTCACACTTTAATAACATAATCAGAGCCTTGGCTAACTACAGCCTGATAACCCCACACCCTGTCCTTCTGAAACGTGATGGATCATGTGGCTGGGCTCCTGCAGTCATTGCCCGTGGGTTAATACCATGCAGCAGGATCTTTATTCAAGTTGAGCACAGCACGGTGCTGTGAAGGCGGGGGCTCCTTGGTTGTGTCTCTGAGGCACTGCGGGGGGTGTGGAGGTAGGGCGCAGAAGGTTGTAACCTCAGTTCTAAAAATGGGCCCAGAACAAAAACCTCTCATCACATTTTTCAATTAATTGGTCAGAATGTGGTGTCCTGGGGTGAGAAAGTCTTGAAATGCTGTCGGCAAATGCTTGCTATGATTTTCTGCAGTCATTTTACAATCATTATTTTTGACAGTCATTTAAAAGAAATTGTGGTAATTTATTTTTTGACGTTCATTAAGGTGAGCCGTGTCAGCGCTGAGGAATAGAAATGTTTTTCTTCTCTCTTTTTATGCCTAGTGTTGCAGCCAATCTTCTGCCCTACTCCCCACATGTCGGCCACCAACCCCAACCTCTGCCCGGAGCTCGCAACTGCACCAGTGTCACATCTCCATCTCTGAGCAAGTGTCACCTTGGCTCTGTTCCTGACACTCAGAGACAGAAGCTTGGCTCCTTGTCCACTCCAGGAATTGAACACGTTTCTGTAGTGTATGGAGAAAAAGTCAGACTGAACATTGTGAGCTCGAAGTAAAGTGTGACCGTAGTCTTTTATTGCAGGTCTCCAGAATGCCTCTCCAACCTGTGAAGCCTCCTTAAATACCTGTGCTCCCAAGGGATTATGGGATCCCTTGGGACTGCGGGGAATGAGCCCTCTGGTGGCTGTACAAAGTAAATACACGTCCACATATATAACAACATTCCCTCCCCCAAAGTCAATCGTGTAACTATTTACAATGTGAGTCGATCTGGGGCCCTTCTTGCCCTGGTTGATCGTCTCGCTGTGAAAGTTGGTGTTGTTGAGTCATGGGCTGCTGTGCAGCTGGCCTTGCTGGGCTGCCTGGTGTGTTGGGCCCTGCAGGGCTGCTGTGGATGATGGGTTCTGCTTCGTGGTCAACCGTAGTGTCAGTTGCCACTGGTGTGTGTGTTGGGGGATCAAAAAAGGTAGGGTCCAAGGTGGGTTGCTCAGGGTAGTCCGTGAATCTGAGTTTGATTTGGTCCAAGTGTTTCCGGTGAAAGAGTCCATTTGAAAATTTGACCTGAAACACCCTGCTCCCCTCTTTGGTCACGTCAATGCCAGGAAGCCACTTGGGACCTTGTCCATAATTTAATACAAATACAGGATCATTGACTTCAATCTCGCGTGACACATTTGCGCTATCATGGTATGCACTTTGTTGAAGCCGCCAGCTCTCTACCTGTTCATATAGATCAGGGTGAACTAACGAGAGCCTTATCTAAAGTCTTCTTTTCATGGGCAGTTCAGCAGGTGGGATCCCAGTGAGTGAGTGGGGTCTCGTGCGGTAGCTAAGCAGGACTCGGGATAGGCGAGTCTGCAGTGAGCCTTCAGTTACCTTCTTCAAGCCTTGTTTGATGGTTTGCACTGCGCTCTCTGCCTGACCATTGGACACTGATTTAAACGGGGCAGATGTGACATGTTTGATCCCGTTACGGGTCATGAATTCTTTGAACTCAGCACTAGTAAAACATGGCCCGTTGTCGCTCACCAGGACATCGGGTAAGCCGTGAGTGGCAAACATGGCCCGCAGGCTTTCAGCGGACGTGCTAGCCGACATTATCGCACATTCAATCCACTTGGAGTACTCGTCAACAACCACAAGGAACATTTTACCCAAGAACAGGCCTGCATAGTCGATGTGTACCCGAGACCACGGTTTGGAGGGCCAAGACCATAAACTTAGCGGCGCCTCCCTGGGTGCATTGCTTAACTGCGAGCATGTATTACATCTGTGAACGCAGGACTCTAAGTCCGCATCGATACCGGGCCACCATACGTGGGATCTGGCTATCGCTTTCATCATTACGATGCCTGGGTGGGTACTGTGGAGGTCACTGATGAAGGTGTCTCTGTCCTTCTTGGGGACCACTACTCGATTGCCCCACAGAAGGCAGTCTGCCTGTATAGACATTTCATCTTTGCGCCGCTGGAACGGCTTTATCTCTTTCTGCATTTCCACTGGGACACTGAACCAGCTCCCGTGAAGCACACAGTTTTTGACTAGAGATAATAAGGGGTCCTGGCTTATAGAAACATAGAAACATAGAAAATAGGTGCAGGAGTAAGCCATTCGGCCCTTCGAGCCTGCACCGCCATTCAATGAGTTCATGGCTGAACATGCAACTTCAGTACCCCATTCCTGCTTTCTCGCCAAACCCCTTCATTCCCCTAGTCGTAAGGACTACATCTAACTCCTTTTTGAATATATTTAGTGAATTGGCCTCAACAACTTTCTGTGATAGAGAATTCCACCGGTTCACCACTCTCTGGATGAAGAAGTTTCTCCTCATCTCGGTCCTAAATGGCTTACCCCTTATTTCATCCAGGTTTTGATCTGCTGGGCAGTGATGGGTGATTACTCACTCTCAAATGCTTCCATAACCATGGCTAGATCTGCGGGCTGCACCATTTCCACCCCTGTGGTGGGCAATGGCAGCCTACTGAGAGCATCGGCACAGTTTTCTGTGCCTGGCCTGTGGCGGATGGCGTAGTTGTATGCGGACAACGTGAGCGCCCATCTCTGGATGCGGGCCAATGCATTGGTATTTATCCCTTTACTCTCGGAAAACAGGGATATAAGTGGCTTATGGTCAGTTTACCATTCGAATTTTAGCCCAAACAGGCATTTTCTTTACCCCATAGACACACGCTAACGCTTCTTTCTCAATTATGCTATCAGCTCTCTCAGCCTTAGACAGACTCCTGGATGCATAAGCAACTGGTTGCAGTTTCCTGAAATCATTAGCTTGTTGCAATACACACCTGACGCCATATGACGATGCCCAGAAATTGGTCAGAATCAGTCGAAGAGCTGACAGGGGAGCTAAATCAGCCATTCCACACGTGACTTGGGGAGGGGGGTGCGAACAGAAATACCAGTGCTCAATCTAACCGAACCTTTGTGCATGCGCCAATCTCCGATTGCGATCCCGGGAAAAGCCCAGACTTACTGGCATCACAAAGTAATGCACCCAGTAAAGTTTTCTAAATTATTAGCTTTCCCGCTGCACTGTTATGTTTGTCTGCCACTGCAAACGCGGAGACTCACACCGTGCTGTGTGTAAACCTTGCACTGACTGTGACTGAGACTCACACCGTGCTGTGTATAAACCTTGCACTGACTGTGACTGAGACTCACACCGTGCTGTGTGTAAACCTTGCACTGACTGTGACTGAGACTCACACCGTGCTGTGTGTAAACCTTGCACTGACTGTGACTGAGACTCACACCGTGCTGTGTGTAAACTTTGCACTGACTGTGACTGAGACTCACACCGTGCTGTGTGTAAACCTTGCACTGACTGTGACTGAGAGTCACACCGTGCTGCGTGCAAACCTTGCACTGACTGTGACTGAGAGTCACACCGTGCTGTGTGTAAACCTTGCACTGACTGTGACTGAGACTCACACCGTGCTGTGTGTAAACCTTGCACTGACTGTGACTGAGACTCACACCATGCTGTGTGTAAACCTTGCACTGACTGTGACTGAGACTCACACCGTGCTGTGTGTAAACCTTGCACTGACTGTGACTGAGACTCACACCGTGCTGTGTGTAAACCTTGCACTGACTGTGACTGAGACTCACACATCGTGCTGTGTGTAAACCTTGCACTAACTGTGACTGAGACTCACACCGTGCTGTGTGTAAACCTTGCACTGACTGTGACTGAGACTCACACACCGTGCTGTGTGTAAACCTTGCACTGACTGTGACTGAGACTCACGCACCGTGCTGTGTGTAAACCTTGCACTGACTGTGACTGAGACTCACACCGTGCTATGTGTAAACCTTGCACTGACTGTGACTGAGACTCACACCGTGCTGTGTGTAAACCTTGCACTGACTGTGACTGAGACTCACACCGTGCTGTGTGTAAACCTTGCACTGACTGTGACTCACACCGTGCTGTGTGTAAACCTTGCACTGACTGTGACTCACACCGTGCTGTGTGTAAACCTTGCACTGACTGTGACTGAGACTCACGCACCGTGCTGTGTGTAAACCTTGCACTGACTGTGACTGAGACTCACATCGTGCTGTGTGTAAACCTTGCACTGACTGTGACTGAGACTCACACCGTGCTGTGTGTAAACCTTGCACTGACTGTGACTGAGACTCACACCGTGCTGTGTGTAAACCTTGCACTGACTGTGACTGAGACTCACACCGTGATGTGTGTAAACCTTGCACTGACTGTGACTGAGACTCACACCGTGCTGTGTGTAAACCTTGCACTGACTGTGACTGAGACTCACACCGTGCTGTGTGTAAACCTTGCACTGACTGTGACTGAGACTCACACCGTGCTGTGTGTAAACCTTGCACTGACTGTGACTGAGACTCACACCGTGCTGTGTGTAAACCTTGCACTGACTGTGACTGAGACTCACACCGTGCTGTGTGTAAACCTTGCACTGACTGTGACTGAGACTCACACCGTGCTGTGTGTAAACCTTGCACTGACTGTGACTGAGACTCACACCGTGATGTGTGTAAACCTTGCACTGACTGTGACTGAGACTCACACCGTGCTGTGTGTAAACCTTGCACTGACTGTGACTGAGACACACACCGTGCTGTGTGTAAACCTTGCAATGTGACTGAGACTCACACCGTGCTGTGTGTAAACCTTGCACTGACTGTGACTGAGACTCACACCGTGCTGTGTGTAAACCTTGCACTGACTGTGACTGAAACTCACACCGTGCTGTGTGTAAACCTTGCACTGACTGTGACTGAGACTCACACCGTGCTGTGTGTAAACCTTGCACTGACTGTGATCTCCGAGGGAAGCGCTTCCTCAGCCCTTTAAGTAGCCATCAGTTAATGACTGTCCAAGCCTGGGCCCACTGTTTTTCCACACATTGTTCTTGGCGAGCGCTCAATGAGGCGCACGCACCGGATTTACCGACCAGGGGGCAAGCGTGGACATTGCACCAGGAGTATGTCAGGATCGGAGCGATCATCAGCAGCCGGGTGCTAGCGGTTTGCACCCCCCGCTAACCCTGTAACAAATTTTCCGGTGGGGTGCGAAAAGCTGCGTGCCCGGTCGCTAAGCTCGAACGCTCGCATTAACGCCCCCCCCCTCTGTGTGCTAACTGAGAATCCAATTGTCTCTAGCCTTGCTACAGCCCCTCTCACCACCGACACCATTTCCCCTCCCTGGCCATTGTCTCACTGAACCACAGCGCTCACACTCTGGGCATCCTATTTACCCAGCTGAGCCTCTGAGCCCCCAACAATTACATCACAAAGTCCGGCTACTTCCAGCTCCGATACATTGTCCTCCTCCACCCCCACCTCAACCCTTCACCTCTAAAACACTCATCCAGCCTCCATGACTCCAATGCTCTGCTGGCTAGCCTCACACCCTCCTCCCTCCGAAGCATCGGCTGATCCGCCCTGTGTTCGCTGGACTACATCAGCTCCCACTGCCACAATGCCTCAAACTTAAAATTCTCATTGCCTGGTCTCCCCACATCTCTATCTCGAGATCACTCTCCAGCCCTATAACCCCTCCTCAACTCTCTGGTTACAGCATGGAAGGAGGCCATTCAGCCCGTCGAGCCTGTGCCGGCTCTCAGCTTGTCCCACTCCCAAAATTCTTGTAGGGCTTGACAGGGTTCAACAGTCTATCCATGTAACGGAAGCCCCTCGTTCCTGGAACCATTCTCGTCAATCTTTTCTGCGCCTTCTGTAAGGCCTCCACATCCTTCCTAAAGTGTGGTGCCCAGAATTGGACACAATACTCCAGTTGGGGCCGAACCCGTGTTTTATACAGGTTCATCATAACTTCACTGCTTTTGTACTCTTTGCCTCTGTTAATGAAGCCCAGGATCCCGTAAGCCTTTTTAACCGCTTTCTCCACCTGCCCCTTCAGCGATTTGTGCACATATACCCCCAGGTCTCTCTGTTCATGCACGCCCTATAGTGGGTGTACCCTTTAGTTCATATTGCCTCTCCTCATTCTTTCTACCATCTCTGGTCTCTTGTGCCTCCCGCCTCCCTTCAGACCCACATTGGCGGTCGTTAACTCTGTCTCTCTCGCCACGGTCGCTGCCTGACCCGCTGCGTATTGTCAGCACTTTGTTTTTATTTCAGATTTCCAGCATCTGCAGTATTTTGGTTTTGTATTGGTGGCCGTGCCTTCAGCAGCCTGGCCCCCAGGCTCGGGAATTCCCTCCATAAACTTCACCGTAACTTCATAGAAACATAGAAACATAGAAAATATGTGCAGGAGTAGGCCATTCAGCCCTTCTAGCCTGCACTGCCATTCAATGAGTTCATGGCTGAACATGCAACTTCAGTACCCCGTTCCTGCTTTCACGCCATACCCCTTGATCCCCCGAGTAGTAAGGACTTCATCTAACTCCCTTTTGAATATATTTAGTGAATTGGCCTCAACTACTTTCTGTGGTAGAGAATTCCACAGGTTCACCACTCTCTGGGTGAAGAAGTTTCTCCTCATCTCGGTCCTAAATGGCTTACCCCTTATCCTTAGACTGTGACCCCTGGTTCTGGACTTCCCCAACATTGGGAACATTCTTCCTGTATCTAACCTGTCTAAACCCGTCAGAATTTTAAACGTTTCTATGAGGTCCCCTCTCATTCTTCTGAACTCCAGTGAATACAAGCCCAGTTGATCCAGTCTTTCTTGATAGGTCAGTCCCGCCATCCCGGGAATCAGTCTGGTGAATCTTCGCTGCACTCCCTCAATAGCAAGAATGTCCTTCCTCAAGTTAGGAGACCAAAACTGTACACAATACTCCAGGTGTGGCCTCACCAAGGCCCTGTACAACTGTAGCAACACCTCCCTGCCCCTGTACTCAAATCCCCTCGTTATGAAGGCCAACATGCCATTTGCTTTCTTAACCGCCTGCTGTACCTGCATGCCAACCTTCAATGACTGATGTACCATGACACCCAGGTCTCGTTGCACCTTCCCTTTTCTTAATCTGTCACCATTCAGATAATAGTCTGTCTCTCTGTTTTTACCACCAAAGTGGATAACCTCACATTTATCCACATTATACTTCATCTGCCATTCATTTGCCCACTCACCTAACCTATCCAAGTCACTCTGCAGCCTCATAGCATCCTCCTCGCAGCTCACACTGTCACCCAACTTAGTGTCATCCGCAAATTTGGAGATACTACATTTAATCCCCTCGTCTAAATCATTAATGTACAATGTAAACAGCTGGGGCCCCAGCACAGAACCTTGCGGTACCCCACTAGTCACTGCCTGCCATTCTGAAAAGTACCCATTTACTCCTACTCTTTGCTTCCTGTCTGACAACCAGTTCTCAATCCACGTCAGCACACTACCCCCAATCCCATGTGCTTTAACTTTGCACATTAATCTCGTGTGTGGGACCTTGTCGAAAGCCTTCTGAAAGTCCAAATATACCACATCAACTGGTTCTCCTTTGTCCACTTTACTGGAAACATCCTCAAACAATTCCAGAAGATTTGTCAAGCATGATTTCCCTTTCACAAATCCATGCTGACTTGGACCTATCATGTCACCATTTTCCAAATGCGCTGCTATGACATCCTTAATAATTGATTCCATAATTTTACCCACTACTGAGGTCAGGCTGACCGGTCTATAATTCCCTGTTTTCTCTCTCCCTCCTTTTTTAAAAAGTGGGGTTACATTGGCTACCATCCACTCGATAGGAACTGATCCAGAGTCAATGGAATGTTGGAAAATGACTGTCAATGCATCCGCTATTTCCAAGGCCACCTCCTTAAGTACTCTGGGATGCAGTCCATCAGGCCCTGGGGATTTATCGGCCTTCAATCCCATCAATTTCCCCAACACAATTTCCCGACTAATAAGGATTTCCCTCAGTTCCTCCTCCTTACTAGACCCTCTGACCCCTTTTATATCCGGAAGGTTGTTTGTGTCCTCCTTCACCTTTCTCTCCTCCTTTAAGACCATCATAGAATCATAGAAATTCACAGCACGGAAGGAGGCCATTTCTGCCCCTCAAATCCCCTCTAAACCTCCCCCCAGTTACTTTAAATCTCTGCCCCCTGGTTGTTGACCCCTCTGCTAAGGGAAATAGATCCTTCCTAGCCACTCTATCCAGGCCCCTCATAATTTTATACACCTCAATAAGGTCCCTCCTCAGCCTCCTCTGTTCCAAAGAAAACAACCCCAGCCGATCCAATCCGTCCTCATAGCGAAAATTCTCCAGTCCAGACAACATCCTCGTAAATCTCCCCGTACCCTCTCTAGTGCAATCACATCTCCTTAAAACCTATCTCCAGGATGCGAGGGCTGTCCGATGAGGAGAGAGTGAGTAGACTGGGCCTGTACTTTCTGCAGTTTAGAAGAATGAGAGGTGATCTGATTGAAACATATAAGATTCTGAGGGGGTTGACAGGGTCGATGCTGAGAGGTTGTTTCCCCCGGGCTGGGGAGTCTAGAACCAGGGGTCACAGTCTCAGAATAAGGGGTCGACCATTTAGGACTGAGATGAGGAGGAATATCTTCACTCAGAGGTTTGGAATTCTCTGCCCCAGAGGGCTTTTGATGCTCAGTATATTCAAGGCTGAGATCGGTATATTTTTGGAATCCAGGGGTTTCAAGGGACAAGGGGATCAGGTGGGAAAGTGGAGTTGAGGTTGAAGATCAGCCATGATCTTATTAAATGGCAGAGCAGGCTCGAGGGGCTGAATGGCCTCCTCCTGCTCCTTTTCTTATGCTCTTATGTTCTCTTTGACCAAGCTTTTGGTCACCTGTCTTAATATCTCCTTGAGTGGCTCGGTGTCCATTTTTACCGTATATCTCCGTGAAGCCCTTGGGACATTTTACTATGATAAAGGTGTTACAGATGGATGCAACTTGTCTGTTTACTTAATTACAGCCACAATACCTGAGAATAACTCATTGTAGGTGCAGTAAGGGATAGGCTGTGAGTGTTGCACCTTGGGAAGCTTGTGATCAATGCAAGACTTTGTCTCTCTGACTGGCCTCACACAGTGAGATTTCCAGTTTGACCCATTGGTGCCAAACAATGATCAGTTTTGTGTTGTGGATCTGTGTCGACCTGGAACTGAGTTAAAACTTCCCAGAAACCATTTCACTTGGGGTCCATGCGGTTGAGCAAAGGAGTGAGATCCAATAGCCTGTTTCCTTCCTTGCCTGTTACTGTCCCTGCAAGCCATTTGGGACCCCTGCCATAATTTAGTACAAACACTTTGTCCCCTATCTCATTCCATCTCCCCCTCGAATTTCTGTCATGGTAGTCAGTCAGCTTACGGCGCTTTGCCTCAACGATTTCGTGCATGTCTGGGAGGATTAATGAGAGCCTTGTTTTTAAAGTCCATTTGGATTATATTGAACCCAGGTCCCAGTGGTGAAAGGACAGTGTGAGCTGGAATTACATCGTGCAGTCAGTCGTTAACTGCACATTCTAGAAAACTCTCAGTACAAAACGCAAATATTCCTCAATTATCTGAATATTAATTCCCTGGTTGACCAACCGCTCCCGTGATTGTGAGACAGCGGCACATTTACAAGCCCAATCCTGTTTGTACTGTAAGTTTTTATTCAGCGTTTCTGCTCATTATTAATGGTTTTAGGGATGAAAATGTATAAACTGAAATATTCCAATCCCGACAGTTTTTTGGTCCACATCAAACATTAGGTAAAGTAGACTCATAGAATGATAGAACACAGTGTCAGCCGTGGCTCAGTGGACAGCACTCCCATCTCCAAGTCACAACGTTGTGGATTCAAGTCCCACTCCAGAGACTTGTGAACAAAATCTATGCAGACACTCCCAGAGCAGTGCTGAGGGAGTGCCGCACTGTCAGAGGTGTGGTCTTTCAGAGGCCCTGTCTGCTCTCTCAGGTAGATGTAAAATATCCCATGGCACAATTTCAAAGAAGAGCAGGGGAGTGCTCCCCAGTGTCCTGGGTGTAAAGTTCTGTCCCTTCAGTACAGATTCACACGAGGCATGTAGTGAAGTCAAGGTCACTCTGGACCTGCACCTTTTATTTCACAGCTCTGGAATGCTGCACTTGCCTGAGACCTGTCCTTATATACCTGTCTCTTGCAAGTGCACCCCCAGTGGTAAGGTATGCTGGTGGTTACAGGTCATATCTTATTACAGTCATGTATAGCATGTTGGGATACAGTTATATATAATAATGTAAGATACATGACATCACCCTCCCCCAAAGTCTTATTGTCTTTATAGGTTCAGTCTCTCAGGTGGTCTACGCTCTTGCGTGGAGCGTCTGAGTTGTGGTTCAGTTGTTTGCCTTGGTGTCTGTTTTTCTTTGGGTGTGGTTGCTGGTATCTCGCCTGGGCTGCCTGTTTCGATTGGTGTGATTGTTGTTGACTCGCCTGGGCTGTCTGTTGGGATTGCCCTTTCCTCAGGTTGTTCCCTCTGTCTGTCCACCAGGTGCGAGTTCCACATTGTAGTCTGCCTCTGGTTCCGCAGTGCTGTTGGTAAATCTGCTTTTGACTTGGTCTACATGCCTCCGGCAGGTTTTGCCATTGTCCATTTGTAATACCAATAGCCTGTTCCTTCCTTGCCTGTTACTGTCCCTGCAAGCCACTTGGGACCCCTGCCATAATTTAGTACAAACACTTTGTCCCCTATCTCATTCCATCTCCCCCTCGAATTTCTGTCATGATAGTCAGTCAGCTTACGGCGCTTTGCCTCAATGATTTCGTGCATGTCTGGGAGGATTAATGAGAGCCTTGTTTTTAAAGTCCTTTTCATCAACAGTTGCGCGGGGGGGAATCCCAGTCAGTGAGTGCGGACGCGATCTGTATGCCAACAGCAGTCGTGACAAGCGACCCTGCAGCGTGGAACCTTGGATTTTAAGCATGCCTTGTTTAATGATTTGCCTGCTCTCTCCGCCTGGCCGTTGGAGGCCAGCTTGAACGGTGCCGTCTTGACGTGATTTATGCCGTGGTCAATTATAAAGTCTTGGAATTCTATGCTGGTGAAGCACGGACCATTGTCACTGACCAATATGTCAGGGATTTCGTGCGTTGCAAACATGGTTGCGAGGCTCTCCACAGTGGTGGAGGTTGTGCTTGAGTTTAAAATGGTGCATTCGATGCACTTTGAAAATGCATTTACAACTACGAGGAACATTTTGCCCATGAATGGGCCCGCATAGTCTACGTGCACCCGCGACCACGGTTTGGTAGGCCAGGGCCAGGGGCTCAGTGGAGCCTCCCTGGGGGCATTGCTGAGTTGGGCACAAATGGTGCACCTTCGGACGCAGAGCTCCAAGTCTGCGTCAATACCATTCCACCAGATGTGGGATCTGGCTATGGCCTTCATGAGAACGATCCCCGGGTGCTCGCGGTGGAGCTCCCGGACAAATGCCTCTCTGCCTCGCAGAGGCATGAACTACTCGGCTGCCCCACATCAGGCAGTCTGCTTGTAGTGATAGCTCAAGCATGCGCCTGTGACAGGGTTTTAATTCCTCAGGGCAGGCATCGTGAGCCTCTGCCCAGTCACCGGTTAGGACACATATTTTTACTAAGGATAACGTGGGGTCGCTGGCCGTCCAGGCTCTGATTTGGCGAGCCGTCATAGGCGAACCTGTGGACTCAAAAGCATTGATTGCCATGACTATCTCACAGTCCTGTTCGTCAGACCCTTCCGTGGTCGCCAGGGGTAGCCTGCTAAGCGCGTCGGCACAGTTGTCTGTGCCTGGTCTGTGCCTTATGGTATAGTCGTAGGATGCCAGAATGAGTGCCCACCGTTGAATTCGCGCCGAGGCGTTGGCGTTTATTGCCTTGCTCTCAGATAGGAGGGACGTGAGTGGCTTGTGGTCGGTTTCTAACGCGAACTTGGTTCCGAAAAGGTATTGGTGCATCTTTTTGACACCGTACATACATGCGAGCGCCTCCTTCTCTACCATTCCGTACTGCATTCTGCCCGCAAAAGTGACCTGGAGGCATAAGCTATGGGTTGTAATTTGCCCGCACTATTGACATGTTGCAAAACGCACCCGACCCCATACGCTGACCGCATCGCATGTGAGAACTAACTTTTTACCTGGGTCAAAGAAAGTCAAAACACTGTTGAAACACAGAAGGTTGCGTGCCTTATTGAAGGCGCGTTCCTGGGCGTCCCCCCAAAACCAATCACACCCCTTCCTGAGTAGCACGTGGAGAGGCTCCAGCAGCGTGCTTAAGTTCTGCATAAAGTTCCCAAAGTAATTGAGTAGCCCGAGAAAGGCGCGCAGTTCTGAGACATTCCGGGGCCTGGGTGCCAGGTGAATTGCTTCTGTTTTGGACTCTGTTGGGTGGATTCCATCAGTGGCAATCCTTCTGCCCAAAAATTCAACCTCAGGTGCGAGAAACAGGCACTTGGATTTCTTGACTCGTAGGCCTACCCGATCCAACCGCTTTAGTACCTCCTCCAAATTACGGAGATGGGAGTCGGTGACCCTGCCCGTGATAAGTATATCGTCTTGAAATACAACCGTCCCTGGGATGGACTTGAGCAGACTCTCCATGTTGCGCTGGAATATGGCAGCTGCCGACCTGATGCCGAATGGGCATCGATTGTACATGAAAAGGCCTCGATGTGTGTTGATGGTGGTGAGTAGCTTGGATTCCTCGGTCAATTCTTGCGTCATATACGCAGATGTGAGATCTAATTTTGAGAAAAGTTTACCTCCAGCCAATGTGGCAAATAAGTCCTCCGCTCTGGGCAGCAGGTACTGGTCCTGTAGGGAGACTCTGTTTATGGTAGATTTGTAGTCCCCACAGATTCGTACGGATCCATCAGGCTTCATGACTGAGACAATGGGACAGTCGCTAAATTCCACAGATGATATAATGCCTTCCCGCAGAAGCCTGTCTAGTTCGTGTTCAATCTTTTCCCTCATCACATAGGGTACAACTCTGGCCTTGTGATGGACCGGTCTAGCATCCTGTGTGATGTAGATTTTGACTTTGGCCCCTTTGAAAGTGCCCACACCTGGCTGAAAGAGATGTTCAAATCGCTTTTTAACTGTTGAGCAGGAGGTCCGTTCCTCCAATGACATGGCATGAACATCATCCCATTTCCAGTTTAGTTTTGTCAGCCAGCTTCTCCCCAGCAGTGCTGGGGGGTCTCCGGGGACAATCCACAGGGGAAGTCGGTTCACTGTCCCTTTGTGTGTGACAGAGAGCATGGCGCTGCCGAGGACTGGTACGATTTCCTTGGTATAGGTCCTTAGTTTGGTGTCGACCCTTGTGAGTTTTGGTCTGTCTCTTTTATGCGGCCACAGTTGTTCAAATTATTGAGCGCCATGAGAGATTGACTCGCTCCTGTATCCAGCTCCATGTTGACAGATATCCCGTTGAGTAGGACCCTCATCATTATAGGAGGCATCCTGTCGTAGGAGCAGCGGCCATTGATCGTGTTGACCCGCTGTACATCGGTGTCCCGGGTACTGTCCCCACCATCTTCTGGTCCGGTTTCCGACCCATCCGATTCGTATACCAGCCGAGCTGCCGTATTTTTGCACATGCGGGCCAAATCCCCTGTATATTCACAGTTCCTGCAAACAGCCTGCTGAAATCGACATCCCCTTGACGCGTGCCCACTCCCACACCTCCAGCATAGACTGCTTGCAAAGAATGAGCTGCGTCTGGCTGATCTCTCTTGAGCTTCTCTCAGTTTGTAGTTGATTGCTCACATTGTGGGTTGATGAGGTGTGAACGGCCGTTCCTGTGGCCCTTAATGGCTTCTGTTGCCACTGCTTGCTGTCGAAAGCCTGTTCTGCCAGTTTTGTCTGTGTGTGGGGGTAGCAGATTTTCTAATGCTGTGAACTTCTTGTTCCGATATTTCGTTAGTTGTCGTACCTGCATTGTAAATCAACCTCGTTTCTTCTTCCCCTACCAAGAATGTCTGTGCAACCAGTGCTGCTGCCTCTAAGGTCAGGTTCTTGGTCTCTATGAGCTTTCGGAATATGCCTGCGTGGCCTATTCCTTCAATGAAAAAGTCTCTCAGCATTTCTTTCCGCAATTCATCGGAGAACTCACATAAACTAGCCAACCTCCGAAGTTCCACCACGAAGTCGGGTATGCTCTGGCCCACACAGCGTCTGTAGTTGTAGAACCTGTATCTGGCCATGTGTAGGCTGCTCGCTGGCTTCAGGTGGTCTCTTACCAGTGTGCTCAATTCTTCAAACGACTTGCTTGCTGGTTTCTCGGGTACCAACAGATCCTTCATTAAAGCGTATGTTTTCGAGCCACAGCTGGTCAAGAGATGGGCTCTTCTCTTGTCTGCCTTATCGTCGCCCAACCAGTCTTTGGTTACAAAGCTTTGCTGGAGCCTTTCTATAAAGTCATCCCAATTGTCTCCCGCATTGTACTTTTCATCTGATCTGTTGTTCGCCATTCTGTGGATTCTGTAATCCCGTAACCCGTCGCCACTGTAAAGTCCTGTCCCCTCAGTACAGACTCACACGAGGCATGTAGTGAAGTCAAGGTCACTCTAGACCTGCACCTTTATTTCACAGCTCTGGAATGCTGCACTTGCCTGAGACCTGTCCTTATATACCTATCTCTTGCAAGTGCACCCCTGGTAGTAAGGTATGCTGGTGGTTACAGGTCATATCTTATTACAGTCATGTATAGCATGTTGGGATACAGTTATATATAATAATGTAAGATACATGACACTGGGGCCAATATTTATCCCTCAATCAACATTCACCTTCTCCCCAATCCCTCAACCCCACCTACCCACCTTCTCATAGAATCACAGAACGGTTACAGCACAGAAGGAGGCCATTCGTGCCGGCTCTCTGCAAGAGAGACCTCAGCCAGTCCCACTCCCCCGCCCTTTCCCCGGAGCGTGGCAATTTTTTTTTCCATCAGCTACTTATCCAATTCCCGTTTGAAAGCCATGATTGAGTCTGCCTCCACCACCCTCTCAGGCAGCGCATTCCAGATCCTAACCACTCGCTGCGTAAAAACGTTTTTCCTCATGTCACCTTTGGTTCTTCTGCCAATCGCCTTAAATCTGTGTCCTCTGGTTCTCGACCCTTCCACCAATGGGAACAGTTTCTCTCGATCTACTCTGTCCAGACCCCTCATGATTTTTAACACGTCGATCAAATCTCCTCTCAACCTTCTCTGCTCCAAGGAGAACAACCCCAGCTTCTCCAGTCTATCCACGTCGCTGAAGTCCCTCATCCCTGGAACCATTCTCATAAATCTTTTCTGCCCCAACCAAGGCCGTCACATCCTTCCTAAAGTGTGGTGCCCAGAATTGGACACAATACTCCAGTTGGGGCCGAACCCGTGTTTTATACAGGGTCATCGTAACTTCCTTGCTTTTGTACTCTATGACTCTATTTATGAAGCCCAGGATCCTGTAAGCTTTTTTTAAACAGCTTTCTCAACCTGCCCTGCCCCCTTCAACAATTGGTGCACATATACCCCCCAGGTCTCTCTGTTCATGCCCCCCCTTTAGGATGGTACCCTCAACCCCACCCCCACCTTCTCCCCAAACTCCCAACCGCACCATCCCCTCAATATTCTCTCTGTATTGGTGGGCCGGACCTCACTTTTGGGTATAAAGTATAGAAATGGGACTGCTTACCTTTCTCGATATTCAGACTGTTTTTGCAGGCCTGGCTCTTTTGTCTGCCAGTAACTGAGAACGTTCCTGATTTGTTGTCATATAATTGGACCAGAGATTAGTTGAGGATTTATTTCACTGACTGACACAGTGGAATCCCACAGCCTCTTCATATTACATATCAGGTAATATACTCCTGGCAGTGAGTCACGGAGCAATGCCTTAATCCAGTGCTTGCACTGAGGGCAAAGCTGCAAAGCGAATGATTCCCGTAAATTCACTGCGAGACATTTATCGCATTATAAAGTGCTTTGTTAATTGTTATACGAGTGCAGTGTCTGCAGCAAGGAGGTATGAATGGTGAAGGCAAGGAGCTGTGGGAGATGTGTGTGTTACTGGAACTTTTTCCTCAAACAGCTGCTGATACCGGAGGTTCAATTGAAAATGTCAAAAGTGAGATGGATAGATTTGTGTGAGGTAAGGATATGGAACCAAGGCAGGGAGATGGAGTTAAAATACAGACCAGCCCCGATTTAATTGAATGGCGCAACGGGCTCGAGAGGCTGAATAGCCTCCTCCTGTTCTGATGTTCTGATGTGTCACTGTGTAAATGGTGCTAACGTAATGCTAAACACTTGCACAATTTACCTCGAACAATAATATCGGCAGCGCTTTTTGTTCATCCCTGGGATGTGGGCATCACTGGCAAGGTCGGCATTTATTGCCCATCCCTGATTGCCCCTTGAGGAGGAGGAGGTGGTGAGCCACCTTATTGACCATGGAGTGTCTCGCTGAGCCATTTCAGAGGACAGTTGAGAGTTAAACCCATTGCTGTGGGTCTGGAGTCACGTATCGGCCAGACCGGGTAAGGGCAGCAGATTTCCTTCCCTAAAGGACATCAGTGAACCAGATGGGTTTTTATTACAATCCAGTACTTTCAGGGTCACCATTACGGACACAAGCTTTTTGTTCCAGATTTAATTAACTGACATAAAATTGATCTCACGTTTCCGTATCATCAGTCCAGGCCGCTGGATTATGGGTCCAGTGACATTAACACGATGCTACCATTCCAGGAAACTGTGATATACCAAACTCCGCCATGTAATATATATTGTGGTACCTTACAGTCTGGAGGACACCCTGTGTGCTACGTGCTGTATTGGTTTACTGGTTAGATTCCTTCACCAGTTAAACTACCACAGATTGTTTGCTCCAGTTAGTCTTAGAACATTAAGGGGTAGAGAGCGGTAAGCCTTGTGCCTGTATTTCGGGGGGGTAAGGTGGGTACAAACCAGACCAATATAGCGGTGGGTCGGTCTGTGCTCAATCTGCACAGGCACTGGTCTCACCGTTAATTTCCTGGGCAGCATATTGTAGGCATCCTGGGCAGATGCACTGTCTGATGGGCAGTACTGAGGGAGTGCTGCACTGTCGGAGGGGCAGTACTGAGGGAGTGCTGCACTGTCAGAGGGGCAGTACTGAGGGAGCACCGCACTGTCAGAGGGGCAGTACTGAGGGAGCACCGCACTGTCAGAGGGGCAGTACTGAGGGAGCACCGCACTGTCAGAGGGGCAGTACTGAGGGAGCACAGCACTGTCGGAGGGGCAGTACTGAAGGAACGCCACACTGTCGGAGGGGCAGTACTGAGGGTGCACCGCACTGTCGGAGGGGCAGTGCTGAGGGAGTGCCGCACTGTCAGAGGGGCAGTGCTGAGAGAGTGCCGCACTGTCAGAGGGGCAGTACTGAGGGAGCACCGCACTGTCGAAGGGGCAGTACTGAAGGAACGCCACACTGTCAGAGGGGCAGTACTGAGGGAGCGCTGCACTGTCGGTGGGGCAGTACTGAGGGAGCACTGCACTGTCGGAGGGGGAGTACTGAGGGAGCCCTGCACTGTCGGAGACAGTCCTTTGGGTGAGATGTGAAACTGAGGTCCTGTCTGCTCTCTGAAGAGGATGAAAGAGAATCCCATGGCACTATTGTAGAAGAGATGGGAAGTTCCCCTGGTGATTTGGCCAATATTAATCCCTGAACCAGAACAGTAAACCAGCCGAACAGATTATTCATCTCATTTGTATTTTGTGGGATCTTGCTTCCACAGATGGGCTGCCTATGTAACAATAGTGACTGCCACTTCAAAAGCAATTAGTGAATACAAAACTCTCTGAAACATCCTTAGGCCAAGAAACCCGTTGCATAGCCACAAGTTTCCCGACAATTCAGTAAGCGCTGTGTTTTCTTTGGAACATTGGGACCAGTATAAGCAGAGGTTAGAAACGCACTCATAGCAAATGTTTGTCTTATTAAAAGCACAACTGTACTGGCAGAATGTGTGAATGTCACATGAAAGCCATTACACTCTGTACTTTGTCTCCCTAACCACATCACAGCGTGAGAGCTCCAATGGGCTTCCAACCTCATGGGATTTAGCTGCAAAACATCAACTCCTTTGATGTGTGTTAATACACACACAAGTCCAAAAACTACTGTACACACTCGGTCAAAGGGCCCGATTGACTCATTTATGCGCTGATCTGGTGCCAACCCCTGTGCTACACACAAGGTCGAAATGAACATCTCACTCATGGCTAGCACGGTGTGGATCGAGAGTGTCAGAATTGTAACTCCAGGGGGTGATTGGCGAACAGTAAGTCAGACGTGGCAAAGTTCTTGCTCTCTACTGTGCCACGTCTCCTGTCTGCCTGAGTGCAGGGGCGGATTAACCGTGGGCCGGATTAACCACAGGGCGGATTAACCACAGGGTAATTAACCACAGGGCGGATTAACCACAGGGTAATTAACCACAGGGAGGATTAACCACAGGGTAATTAACCATGGGGAGGATTAACCATGGGGCAATTAACCATGGGGCGGATTAACCATTGGGCAATTAACCATGGGGCGGATTAACCACGGGGCGGATTAACCACGGGGGGGATTAACCACAGGGTAATTAACCGTGGGCCGGATTAACTATGGGGCGGATTGACCACAGGGTAATTAACCATGGGGAGGATTAACCATGGGGCAATTAACCATGGGGCGGATTAACCACGGGGCGGATTAACCACAGGGAGGATTAACCACAGGGTAATTAACCATGGGGAGGATTAACCATGGGGCAATTAACCATGGGGCGGATTAACCACAGGGAGGATTAACCACAGGGTAATTAACCATGGGGAGGATTAACCATGGGGCAATTAACCATGGGGCCGATTAACCACGGGGCGGATTAACCACAGGGAGGATTAACCACAGGGTAATTAACCACAGGCAGGATTAACTTGTGGCAATTAACCACGGGGAGGATTAACTACGGGACGGATTAACCACGGGGAGGATTAACCACAGGGTAATTAACCGCGGGGCGGATTAACCGTGGGCCAGATTGACCACGGGGCGGATTAACTACAGGGTAATTAACAATGGGAGGATTAACCATGGGGCAATTAACCACGGGGAGGATTAACCACGGGATGGATTAACCACAGGGTAATTAACCACGGGGAGGATTAACCACGGGACGGATTAACCACGGGGAGGATTAACCATGGGGCAATTAACCATGGGGAGGATTAACCACGGGGCAATTAACCATGGGGAGGATTAACCACGGGGCAGATTAACCGCGGGGAGGATTAACCACGGGGCAATTAACCATGGGGAGGATTAACCATGGGGAGGATTTGTAATGTATGTACATAAGATCTGCCCACCAACAGGGGGCACTATGTCGGAGGTCCTAGGGTCATAGTTACACTCGTGCTGGGCCCGGTATACAACCTGAACTTCACCTTTGTATCTTCACTTCTGGAAGCCATTAAAGACTGATCAGGTTACACCTCGTCACTGGCTCACAGCACGGAGTTCATTGTATCATTTCATATACCACAGCAAACGGTGAGGAGAATCGCCCTGCGTTTGATCGCGGTTTCTGCCTTTTCCAGCTCGTTGGTCACGAAGTACCGGTCAAGACGCTCAACGAAGGCTTCCCAATCATCACCCTCAACAAATCTCTCAAGAATACCAACGGCAGCCATAACTGCATGAACGTTTGTGATCTGTTACTCATCGCCAATTGTTATGTTTAGAATAACTCCACAAGATTGTATATCTTAAGCTCAAACTGTGTGACCTTGATCTCTTTATTGTAACTCCACATTGAGGAGGCAGCATGGGGGTAGACTGTCTTTTATACCTGCTTCCCCAGGGTGTGCAGGTGACCCTTGGGGCTCCCACAGCTGCGCCCCCTGATGGCAAGTCTTATACATTAGTAATGTTTACATACATAACAGTAATGAACATGAACAAAGATAACTATGGGCCCGTTTGATTCAGTATTCCCCCGACCCCTCAGGCCCTGAATCCGGCCTGCCTGAGTGCCAGCTCCTCCACACTGTAAACCGAGGGAGGGCCCCAATCACAACGCTGTTGGTGGATCCACACTGACAAATGCTGCACCTGGACTGACAGCAGGCGAAAGCACACCTGTGATTCTCCACATGGTGATCTCCTGGTTTACCTGCTCCATGCACAGCAGAGGAGAATAAACAGTATGTGTTTGCTGAAACCCATTGTTCCCCCGCTGCAACAGAACTCCTTCAGTCACTCCATGGATTCAAGCACAGCCTTGTTCCTGGTGACATTCCCTGACACTAAGAAAAGGAAATGGAACGGCATCAAACTGGTGATAGCTGACAGCTATGGAGGTCCAGAGATATGTCGCAGGATGTAAGCCAAGGGCCAGAGATGGAGGAGCTACAACAACAACAACTTGTATTTATATAGCACCTTTAATGTAGTAAAACATCCCAGAGTGCTTCACAGGAGTGTTACAGACAAACAAATAAATTTTACACTGAGCCACATAAGACGAAATTACGGCAGGTGACCAAAAGCTTGGTCAAAGGGGTAGGTTTTAAGGAGCGTCTTAAAGGAGGAGAGAAAGGTGGAGAGGTTTAGGGAGGGAGTTCCAGAGCTTGGGGCCCAGGCAACAGAAGGCACAGCCACCAATGGTGGAGTGATTATAATCAGGGATGCTCAAGAGGGCAGAATTGGAGGAGCACAGACATCTCGGGAAGTTGTGAGGCTGGAGGAGATTACAGAGATAGGGAGGGGGCGAGGGCCATGGAGGGATTTGTAAACAAGGATGATAATTTTGAAATCGAGGCATTGTTTAACCGGGAGACAATGTAGGTCAGCGAGCACAGGGGGTGATGGAGCTATTTGCATGTGTTGTATTGTGAGAAGTATTGTTGACGATGTAGGAGAGCAGAAAGCTATCAGACAGGTGTAGCACTTATATAAATGGGATACATCTCTAGAACAAATGTCACACAGCTCCTACACAACATTCCTACTATGCACAGTCACTGTTTCACTCGAGATAGTATCTGTTTATATACAGCAGCTCCTCTAAGTCAATAACCAGGGAGCACAGATTGAAAGTAATTTGTAGGGGCTTTAGAGAGGATTTGAGGAGAACATTTGTCCCCCAGAGGGTGGTGGGGGTCTGGAACTCACTGCCAGTCTCCAGTCATCCTGGGTAACCCTTGGCACTGGACCAAGACCTCGCTCTGTCGAGCCCATGTGGTGCCTGGTGTGCAACAGCCACAACACGTTAAAAAAATCCACGCACAGGCATCTTCCACCCTTCAGGATGTAGTTCGGGATCTGGAATATTAGGTCCTTCATTGAATCACCTGTGAACTCATCCCTTTTTGGCGTGGAAGCAAGTCATCCTCGATCCGAGGCACCGCCTTTGATGATGGTAGAGGCAGAAACCCTGGATGTGCACTTGAAGTGTCGTAACCTACAGGGCTACGGACCAAGAACTGGAAATGGGATTATGCTGGATAGCTCATTTTTGGCTGGCACAGATGGGATGGGCCGAATGGCTCCTTCTGAACTGTAATTTGCTAAGATTCTGTGATTCTATTAACCACCATGGGAGAGGGTCACTGTAACTGGGTGGTCAACGCAGAGACATGTGGTCAGAATGAGAAAGGGACTGCACTTGTGGTTCAAACCCAACTGTCGCGCTGTACGCCAACAATTACACAACATGCGTTAATTGAAAGCACTCACATTTTACAATATAACAGAAAGACATGCATTTCTATAGCACCCTCAGAACATCTCATAGAAATATAGAAACACAGAAAATAGGTGCAAGAGTAGGCCATTCGTCCCTTCGAGCCTGCACCGCCATTCAATGAGTTCATGGCTGAACATGCAACTTCAGTACCCCATTCCTGCTTTCTCGCCATACCCCTTGATCCCCCTAGCAGTAAGGACTTCATCTAACTCCCTTTTATAATATATTTAGTGAATTGGCCTCAACAACTGTCTGCGGTACAGAATTCCACAGGTTCACCACTCTCTGGGTGAAGAAGCGCTTTACAGCCAATGAAGTACTTTTGAAGTGTGGTCACTGTTGTAATGTGGGAATCGCAGCAGCCAATTTGCGCACAGCAAGCTCCCACACACAGCAATGTGGTAATGACAGGATAATCTGTTTTTGTTGTTCTGTTGATTGAGGGATAAATATTTGCCCCAGGACAGCAGGAGAACTCCCCTGCTCTTCTTCAAAGTAGTGCCATAGGATATTTTATGTCCTATGAGAGCAGACAGGGCCTTGGTTTAACGACTCATCTGAAAGATAGCACCTCCGACAGTGCAACACTCCCTCAGTACTGCCCCTCCCTCAGTACTGCCCTCCAACAGTGCAGTGCTCCCTCAGTACTGCCCCGCCGACAGTGCGGCACTCCCTCAGTACTGCCCGTCCGACTGTGCGGCACTCCCTCAGTACTGCCCCTCTGACAGTGCTGCGCTCCCTCAGTACTGCCCCTCCCTCGGTACTGCACCTACGACAGTGCGGCACTCCCACAGTACTGCCCCTCCCTCAGCACTGCCCCTCCGACAGTGCGCCGCTCCCTCAGTACTGCCCCTCCGACAGTGCGGCGCTCCCTCAGTACTGCCCCTCTGACAGTGCGGCACTCCCTCAGTACTGCCCCTCCGACAGTGCGGCGCTCCCTCAGTACTGCCCCTCCGACAGTGCGGTGCTCCCTCAGTACTGCCCCTCTGACAGTGCGGCGCTCCCTCAGTACTGCCCCTCCGACAGTGCGGCACTCCCTCAGTACTGCCCCTCTGACAGTGCGGCACTCCCTCAGTACTGCCCCTCTGACAGTGCGGCACTCCCTCAGTACTGCCCCTCCGACAGTGCGGCAATCCGTCAGTACTGCCCCTCCGACAGTGCGGCACTCCCTCAGTACTGCCCCGCCGACAGTGCGGTGCTCCCTCAGTACTGCCCCTCCGACAGTGCGGCAATCCGTCAGTACTGTACTGGGAGTGTTAGCCTAGATTTATATGCTCAAGTTCCTGGAGTGGGACTTGAACCCACAACCTCCTGACTCAGAGGCGAGAGTGTTGCCCACTGAGCCACGGCTGACACTATATATTACATAATAAATATTTCACTGTTCTATTGCATGCCATGCAATAAAAATGGATCATGATTTAATTTTTTGCGGCCCTATATCTGATGTCCTTTTGTATTCTGTCCTCAATACAACTCGCCCTTGTCCCTTAGGCACCAGCTGATTAGCACAACTAAAGGCGTCAGTGTAAGTCCCAGGTTTAGCCAGCAAAACGCTCTGCATTGTGCATTTTATGGGCTTACATCGTGTCAGAGGGCATTCTGCTGCAATTTGAAGTCGAATGTTGAGTGAAATGAATTGCTCCAAGTCCTGGAGATATTTATAGTGAAGGTGCTAAGTAATTGAGGATTTAACTGATTCTTTAATTGACTCAATGAATAGTTTGCTTGAAGTAAACAAGGAATTCACATCTTGCTGTCACTACTCTGTGAAGAATGGGAGTTTGGACACCAATGCAGGTGAAAGTTTGCCAACTTAGAAAGGTCAATTCTAAAGGTTGGGCTGAAAATCCCTCAAATCCCCGAATCGCAATGTGGTTGAATTAGTAAGCCCCATTGAAATAATTCGACCTTCAGAGAATCAGAGACATTTACAGCACGGAAGGAGGCCATTCGGCCCATCGTGTCCGCGCCGGCCGACAAAGAGCTACCCAGCCTAATCCCACTTTCCAGCTCTCGGTCCGTAGCCCTGTAGGTTACGGCACTTCAAGTGTCACATCCAGATACTTTTTAAATGTGGTGAGGGTTTCTGCCTCTACCACACCTTTCAGGCAGTGAGTTCCAGACCCCCACCACCCTGTGGGTGAAGACATTTCCCCTCAAATCCCCTTTAAACCTCCCCCCAATTACTTTAAATCTATGCCCCCTGGTTGTTGACCCCTCTGCTAAAGGAAACATGTCCGTCCTATCCACTCTATCTAGGCCCCTCGTAATTTTATACACCTCAGTAAGGTCTCCCCTCAGCCTCCTCTGTTCCAGAGAAAACAGACCCAGCCTATCCAATCTTTCCTCATCGCTAAAATTCAAACAACATTTTCCAAACAGTGACTGACCTGGAAGGCTGCCCAATAAGCAAAATTGGATGTGACAACTTGGCTCAGTTGGCAAGAGTCTCACGCCTGTGTCAGAAGGCCAATGGGTCCCGGCCTCGCACCAGCACTGATCCTTGGGCTGATGTTCCAATACAGTGCAGAGGGAGTGCAGCTTTGTTGGAGATGCTGTCCTTTGGATCAGGCAAGGTCATATCTGTCTGCCCATGGGTGTTAAAAATCCCATGGCGCCATTTGAAGGGTGACCTCCTGGTCTACATTCTTCATTCATAAACAGATTAACTGGTCATTTATCTCAGTGTTGTTTATGTTGCTGGCACAGAATGATTCCTGTGATTGGCTGCAAAAGTATTACATCATGTGACGTATTCCAATGCGAAATATGTGACTGTGTGAAGAAACTCAGCCCCCATATGAGGACCCAAGACTCTATCGTACGCACTTATGCAGCTCATGAAGACAAAAGCTTGGGCACCCATCACCTTGAGTGATCAGACACAGACCCTCCCTCCCAATACTGCCTCGCCCGATAAAAGAAAATAAGGAACAGGTCAGCACTGATCGGGAGCAAGGAACCTGAATTGATCCTGTTGTGTCAGTGTCAGCCTGTCTGCCCTCTCAGGTGGATGAAAAAATCCCACTGCACTATTTTGAAGAAGAGTTCTCCCTGGTGTCTGGGCCTATATTTATCCCTCAGTCAATATCACCAAACCTGATTATTTCGTCATTGTCACATTGCTGTTGGTGGGATTTTGCTGTTCACAAAATGACAGCCGCGTTTCGCTACATTACAGCGGTGAGCACACTTCAACAATTGGCGGCAGAATCGTTTGGCACGTACGGAGGTCGGGAAAGGCGCTTGTGAAATGCAAGTCTTGCTTTACTCTCACAGACCCAGACAAAAGGGCAGTAAAATAGCTTCTGTCAGAATCGATGTACCCCGTAATCCGCTCTGTCGCCTGCACAGTCCGTCTCTCCCAACACGCGACCCAGTGACAATGCTGCACACGCACTGCATCCACAGTGCAAGAACCGGGTGAAAGGCCTGCGCGGGACCCCAAGATTATCGTGAGACCCCCAGATTACCATGTGACCCCCAGATTACTGTGTGACCCCCATATTACTGTGTGACCCACAGATTACCGTGTGGCCCCCAAGATTAGCAGGGCCCCAGATTATGGTGGGACCCCCAGATTACCGTGTGACCCCCCAGATTATTGTGTGACCCCCAGATTACCATGTGACCCCCCATATTACTGTGTGACCCACAGATTACCGTGTGACCCCCCCAGATTATGGTGGGACCCCCAGATTGCCGTGTGACCCCCCATATTACTGTGTGACCCCCAGATTACTGTGTGACCCCCCATATTACTGTGTGACCCACAGATTACTGTGTGACCCACAAGATTAGCGGGGCCCCAGATTACCGCGGGACCCCCCAGATTACCGTGTGGGACGGACTCCGCAGATTACCGTGCGGGACCCCACAGATTACCACCTGGGACCCCACAGATTACCGCGGGACCCCACAGATTACCATCTGGGACCCCACAGATTACCGCGGGACCCCACAGATTATCATCTGGGACCCCACAGATTACCGTCTGGGACCCCACAGATTACCGCGGGACCCCCCAGATTACTGTGCTGCCACACAGATTAGCGGGGACACAGGTCAGGTCTCTCTCCTCCTGTTCTGTTTCAGCTCCTAAATACTTGGGCAGGTTATTTTTAAAACGTTGCAAACAAAGAATTAATTCATTATGATGCTCAGATTTGTCAGTAATTATGTGATTAACCCCTTGATTACTGTTGTCATGGAGACATAATTACATTATAATTAGGGTCATGGTGGCAGTGCCAGTGCAATGTGTAACGCGGATCACCTCAGAGCATGTTTCAGGAACAGCACATCCCTGCAAGGCTTAGCGTTTTCAAAGGCTGCATTTCTACACGGTAATGGAAATGGTTTCACGTCCCTGAGATCATTTCAAGAACATAGTTAATAAAGATTTTTTTCTCCCTTTTACCTTTTTTTGACATTGGCATAATTAGACAACAAGCTGACCGAGGTGATCCAGAGTGACTGCAGGTTTTGGGCACTGGAGCACGGGGGGGTCCGGACTAACCCTCGGCACAGGGGGGGGTCCGGACTAACCCTCGGCACAGGGGGGGGTCCGTACTAACCCTCGGCACAGGGGGGGGGGTCCGGACTAACCCTTGGCATGGGGGGGGTCCACACTGACCCTCGGCACAGGGGGGGCCCCGCACTGACCCTCGGCACAGGGGGGGGTCCACACCGACCCTTGGCATGGGGGGGGTCCACACTGACCCTCGGCACAGGGGGGGGCCCGCACTGACCCTCGGCACAGGGGGGGCCCGCACCGACCCTCGGCACAGGGGGGGCCCGCACTGACCCTCGGCACAGGGGGGGTCCACACCGACCCTCGGCACAGGGGGGGGTCCGTACTGACCCTCGGCACAGGGGGGGGCCCGCACTGACCCTCGGCACAGGGGGGGGCCCGCACTGACCCTCGGCACAGGGGGGGGTCCGTACTAACCCTCGGCACAGGGGGGGGCCCGCACTGACCCTCGGCACAGGGGGGGGTCCGGACTAACCCTCGGCACAGGGGGGGTCCACACTGACCCTCGGCACAGGGGGGGGTCCGGACTAACCCTCGGCACAGGGGGGGGTCCGGACTAACCCTCGGCATGGGGGGGGTCCACACCGACCCTCGGCACAGGGGGGGTCCGCACTGACCCTCGGCACGGGGGGGGGGCCCGCACTGACCCTCGGCACAGGGGGGGGGTCCACACTGACCCTCAGCACAGGGGGGGGGGGCCCGCACTGACCCTCGGCACAGGGGGGGGTCCACACTGACCCTCGGCACAGGGGGGGGCCCGCACTGACCCTCGGCACAGGGGGGGGCCCGCACTGACCCTCGGCACAGGGGGGGGGCCCGCACTGACCCTCGGCACAGGGGGGGCCCGCACTGACCCTCGGCACAGGGGGGGCCCGCACTGACCCTCGGCACAGGGGGGGGCCCGCACTGACCCTCGGCACAGGGGGGGGCCCGCACTGACCCTCGGCACAGGGGGGGGGGCCCGCACTGACCCTCGGCACAGGGGGGGGTCCACACCGACCGTCGGCACAGGGGGGGCCAGCACTAACCCTCGGCACGGGGGGGGCCAGCACTGACCCTCGGCACAGGGGGGGTCCACACTGACCCTCGGCACACGGGGGGTCCACACCGACCCTTGGTGCAGGGAGGGGCCAGCACTAACCTTCGGCACGGGGGGGGGGGGCCCACACTAACCCTCGGCACAGGGGGGGGCCCACACTAACCCTCGGCACAGGGGGGGGCCCCACACTGACCCTCGGCACAGGGTGTCTGCACCGACCGTCGGCACAGGAGGGGGTCCACACTGACCCTCGGCACAGGGGGTCTGCACCGACCATCGGCACAGGGGGATCCTTACCGACCCTTGACACAGGGGGGGGCCCACACTGACCCTCGCACGGAGGGACAGTCCACACCGACCCTTAGCATGGAGGGAAGGTCCCCATCTCCCGGGCTCACTCTTGCTGCCGCGCCTCGTGCACTGGGCCGTGCTCGGTTGCTGAATGATCAGGATCCCACGTTCCTGAGTGACAGTGAAAGCCCCTGGCCTCGCTTGCTGCTCCGTATTGGTCGCTGTGTAGAGAGGTAAATGCAACCAGCCTCAGATTTACCCGAGAAATGAAGCCAGGCTTCCTGCTCCTATCGACTCCTGCCCGGCCCAGATGCCTCTCCCCGCGCCCCCCTCCCCCACCACCGTTTAGGCTGATGTAGGAGCGGGCAGCTGGGTAAGGTGGGTTCGAGACTCTGAGGGCTTCACTCAGATGCCGGGTGTGTCCCAGTGACATTAGCGGGAAGTGACTTCACCATTTCAGAACATAAAAATTAGGAGCAGGAGTCGGCCATTCGGCCTCTCGAGCCGCTCCGCCACTCAATAAGACCACGGCTGATCTTCGACCTCAACTCCACTTTCTCGCCTGATCCCCATATCCCTCGATTCCCTTAATATCCAAAAACCTATCAATCTCTGTCTTGAGTATACTCAACGACTGAGCCTCCACAGCCCTCTGGGGCAGAGAATTCCAAAGATTCACCTCCCTCCAATGAAGAAGTTTCTTCTCATCTCAGTCCTAAATGGCCGACCCCTTATCCTGAGAAAGTTAGGTTCCCGCTGTTTGGGGGCGGGCTTTCCATGCCTGGCTTTTAGAGGGATGGGGGGGGGAGTCCAGAGAGCCAAGCTCGATCCCGTCATCACCCAACACCCACGCGCTTGCCCTTTGCAGCAGGGAACCAGGGGGTCACTAATGTTCTGTATGTAACTATGTAATTCGCCAGCAGAGGGCGCGACTGTTGGAGTCCTAATGGTCACCTGCAGAGCCAGTATAAAAGGTTGGCTGCCATGTTGTTTAGGCACTCTGGAGTTGTAATAAAGAAGACTACGGTCACACTAAGTTTAGCTCACAGTACTCAGCCTCGTGGAGTTCTTCTTTTCACAATAACACAAAGACCAGGAGTGGCTGAGGCTCAGGACTTCGGGACTGCCCCCTCCACAGCCCGGGAGGGGGTGGGGGTGGGGGGGGGGAGCAGAGGGTCATTGCATCAACTCCTGGATTGAACTCGGAGCCTTCCAGACATTCATTGAATTGTTTAATGGTGTGGGAGGAGAGGGGGGGATTGGCTGAGCCCAGCTGTTACATCAGGATCGCACCTGCTGGCAAATTCAGGCACCGACCCTGCCAAAGGTCGGGGGGTGGGGGGGTTGGGCAGACATTTGGTGGGGCAGCAAAACACCTGTTGTAATATCTCGAGGGTCGGAAGTGCCGGCGGTGAAGCTTGCTGGGACAGTGGGGGGGTGGGGGAGGTTTGGGGGGCGTGGGGGGTGACAGGTCCTCTATCTCCTCTCCTACTACAGAAAAGGTACTGACCCTGGGACAGGCTCCCTGTACCGGGGACACATCAAACAACAGTGGGTCACACGCCCAGAAACTGGATTCGCATTTCTATAGCGCCTATCACAACTACCAGACGTCCCAAAACCCTTCACAGCCAATGAGGTATTTTTGGAGTGTAGTCACTTGTTGTAATGTGGGAAACGCAGCAGCCAATTTGCGCACAGCAAGCTCCCACACACAGCAATGTGATAATGACCAGATAATCTGTTTTAGTGATGTTGGTTGTGGGATAAATATTGGCCCCAGGACACAGGGGCTCGAATAGTGCAGTGGGATCTTTTAGGTCCACCCGAGGGGGCAGACGGGGCCTGGGCGGGGCGGGGGGGTGCGGGGGTGGGGCAGGGGCAGGGCGGTAGATGTCGGGCGAGGTTGGTATTGAGTTGTGCTGCGATGCTGTGCATGGTTGAATAGCCGGTGCGGACAGATGAAGACGGGCTGGCTGGTGGGAATGCTTGGCCGTACAATCGTCAGTGCCTTCCAGAGAGAGGGGGGAGGAAACACGGCCGGGCAGGGGTGGGGAGCTTTTATATATAAGGGCAGTGGCTGGAGGAAGCTTGCCTTACTGACAGTGGCAGTCGGAACAATCACGGGGCCCGTGTCCAAACACTCGCCTTATTATTGCAGGCGTTGGGGGTGAGATAAATAGATCACAGCGTGAGGAGAGGTGATTAAAGAGTGACTGTCCATCCCGCTCATGGCAAGCCCCACAGCTCATCCATAACCTCGTCACACGTGAGCTGGGAATGTAGTCTACTTGTGCATAAAATGATTCAATCTCCCGGCTCGCTGTCAGGAGTCCTGTACATTTACACTAACTCAGGGAGACCCAGAGGAACGCCACAGAGAAATCTCTCTGCCACTTACTCCAGTTTCTCGAATGAATGATTTGCTTTGGCCTCGGTAGAGGAGGACCCGGATAAAACACTCCTCCCGCGAACACACCCCCAAATAAATGCTGCCGTATTAAAAACTTTATTTGAACAGCAGCTGAGAACGATCGGGTGAAGAGGGGTAGACACGGAGCAATGTGTCCAAATAAAACTCTTCCACAAAAGGACAATGATGCTGATAGAATCCTGAGGCACTGCCCCAAAGCCGCTCTCTGAGAAACGATGGGGGAGTGAGGCCCGAATAAAACACGGCACCGAAAACACTGACACTCCATCCTTTAAACTGACCCACCCGCCTCCCCTTCAAAGGGGCATCTTTGCAACACTGCTGGTTGGCCAACTTTCCTAACATGTCTCACAGGGTGACAGCACCAATTACTTTGGTGCCAGTGTGTTTTAACAAAACTGAGGGTCAACATTTCCAACCTTCAGAAATATATGGGAAAAGTGGGGGAGGGGTGAGAAGCGAAGGGGAATGGGGCATGGAGTGGGGGGAGGGGGGCGAGGAGCAGGGGAGGTGGCGTGGAGTGGGAGGAGGGGGCGAGGAGCGGGGGGAGAGGGGCGTGGAGTGGGGGGGGAGGGGGCATGGAGTGGGAGGAGGGGGCGAGGAGCGGGGGGAGGGGGCATGGAGTGGGGGGAGGGGGCGAGGAGCGGGGGGAGGGGGCATGGAGTGGGAGGAGGGGGCGAGGAGCAGGGGAGGTGGCGTGGAGTGGGGGGAAGGGGGCATGGAGTGGGGGGAGGGGGCGAGGAGCGGGGGGAGGGGGCATGGAGTGGGAGGAGGGGGCGAGGAGCGGGGGGAGAGGGGCGTGGAGTGGGGGGGGGAGGGGGCATGGAGTGGGAGGAGGGGGCGAGGAGCGGGGGGAGGGGGCATGGAGTGGGGGGAGGGGGCAAGGAGTGGGGGGGAGGAGGGGACCAACAAGGGTCAGAGGTGTAACTAAACCCCCGGGAGACTCAAGGGACTGCTTGAGACCCCACCCAAAAGCCGCGCTGATCCCAAAGCCTTTCACCCTGTTTGATAGCAGCTGTTTTCAGCGAGAGATGGAGTAAGGCGATGAGTAGATGCCAGGGGAATCTGCTGGGCACGGGGAGGACAGGATTAAACCGCGAGCTGGGGGTGGCTTCCCTCATTCAGAGACCTCCTCCTGCCAAGCCCTCAATGACCACGCCTGGTCCACAGGCCTCCCGGTTAGAAAGGTTTTACAGATTTGAGCAGCAAAGAATGAGAGCAAGAACCAGCACAGATTCTGCAACACATTTCAGTAGAGTTGGACCTACAGCCATTGAACCATGTTGGCGAAAATACCTCATAGATGATGCAATGGGCACAAGCAGGGACAGCCAGCCCACTCACATCACGGCCCGAATTAAAGTGTTGGGGGATATCGTCCCCATAACCAGCATTATAGTTCCTTTCAGAGTGAGGAATGTTGGGCCAGAGGGTCAGGTGAGCAGAGGGGTGGGGTCTAAAGGGCAGGGCAGGAGGCTCCTGTAACGAATGCCTCTGTGGGTATGCTCACAGGTTGTAGAGCTGTTGCATTGGGAGTGGCTTAGCCAGTCATGTGATGTTCACAGGACTCAATAAGACCCCAGCCAGCTGGGTCTAGGTCATCCACGATGAGGTATGCAGTTGTGAGCCTAGTGGATGAACTGGTAATGTGTAATGTGATTGTTAAACCTTTGTTAATAAAATAAGTAGTTCCTAATATCAATGTGTTGCTGTGAATTGTTAAGCAAAGAACCCATGAAGCAAATACATTACAGCTCCCAAAATGAGTGTTCAGTTATTATCCGTGTCTGTCAATAGCTCGCTAATCGCCAAGGCAGTATCGCCTACTGAATAAATCTACACAAACACACACTCACACATATATAAATATATATATGGATAGCGGGGTTTGGGGGTTTATATATAGAATAACGGATACCCAGGAGTGAGTTACAGGCTGGAATCTAATCGAAGGGTTCGGGGAGGTTTATATATAGAATAATGGATACCCGGGAGTGAGTTACAGGCTGGGATCTAATCGAGGGGTTCGGCGGGTTTATATATAGAATAACGGATACCCGGGAGTGAGTTACAGGCTAGGATCTAATCGGGGAGTTCGGGGGGGTTATATATAGAATAACGGATAACCGTGAGTGAGTTACAGGCTGGAATCTAATTGAGGGGTTCGGGGAGGTTTATATATCGAATAACAGATACCCGGGAGTGAGTTACAGGCTGGAATCTAATCGAGGGGTTAGGGCGGGTTTATATGTAGAATAACGGATACCCGGGAGTGAGTTACAGGCTGGAATCTAATCGAGAGGTTCGGGGGGCATATATATAGAATAACAGATACCCGGGAGTGAGTTACAGGCTGGAATCTAATCGAGGAGTTCGGGTGGATTATATATAGAATAACAGATACCCGGGAGTGAGTTACACGCTGGAATCTAATCGAGGAGTTCGGGGGGTTTAAATATAGAATAACAGATACACGGGAGTGAGTTACAGGCTGGAATCTAATCGAGGGGTTCAGGGGTTTATATATAGAATAACAGATACCCGGGAGTGAGTTTCAGGCTGGAATATAATCGAGGGGTTCGGGAGGTTTATATATAGAATAACAGATACCCGGGAGTGAGTTACAGGCTGGAATCTAATCGATGGGTTCGGGAGGTTTATATATAGAATAACAGATACCCGGGAGTGAGTTACAGACTGGGATCTAATCGAGGGGTTCGGGGGGTTATATATAGAATAACAGATACCCGGGAGTGAGTTACAGGCTGGAATCTAATCGAGGGGTTCGGGGGTTTATATATAGAATAACAGATACCCGGGAGTGAGTTACAGGCTGGAATCTAATCGAGGGGTTCGGGGGGTTTATATAGAGAATAACAGATACCCGGGAGTGAGTTACAGGCTGGATGATAACCGAGGGGTTCGGATATCATCACAAAACAGCAGAAATGAGTAAATTACAAGTTTGCATCAAATGGTGGGTAAGATCCCAGCCTTGAAATCACTGTGGTTTTTAAAGACAAATACTGGTTGTCTCATTTGAAGATTTCTCCCTCAGGCGCTGCTGTGGGGAAAGCCCAGGGAACCTCAGTGAATAGTTTGCAACTTTCAGCCAATGATGGCAGGTTTCTCGATCATGGAGGGTCTCGGTGTGAAGGCCCCCTGGCCCTGCCCAATTGCCGCAAGCAGGCACCACACCACCAGTCAGCGGCAAGGCCAGTGAATTGTGCTTTTCATCCCTGATTTTTATGTGGGATCTGCGCTGCAACTGATAATAATAACAGCTGACGGGCCTGTCCACATGACGAGCAGTGACGATGATCATTCATACTGACCGCTGGATGTAGCACAATCCCTCATTCCTGTGAAATGAGTTCTGTGCACAGTCTCAATCAATTCATTGTGAATCAGACAGTGAAAAGGGAGCTTTACTCTGCATCTAACCCTGTGCTGTACCTGCCCTGGGAGTATTTGATGGGACAGTGTAGAGGGAGCTTTACTCTGTATCTAACCCCCTGTACCTGCCCTGGGAGTGTTTGATGGGACAGTGTAGAGGGAGCTTTACTCTGTATCTAACCCTCCGTACGGCTCTGGGAGTGTTTGATGGGACAGTGTAGAGGGAGCTTTACTCTGTATCTAACCCCGTGCTGTACCTGCCTTGGGAGTGTTTGATGGGACAGTGTCGAGGGAGCTTTACTCTGTATCTAACCCTCCGTACGGCTCTGGAGTAGCCAGGACTATGTGCTGAAGTCTCTGGAATGGAGCATGAACCTTCTGACCGAGAGCGTTGATACCTAAATAAGACCAAAGTTTGTCTCTCTCCAGCACCACACCTGAAAAAAGGTTCCCGAAGTGCCCCTGGCGATAGTTTGACTCAGAAACAAGCCAGCAACGAACAGGCCAGGCAAGAGATAGTGCTGAGAAAGAAACAAGAATGAATATACAATCTGTACAAGAACATTTGTAAACTGTGACCATAACATGATCGAATTTGGTGTTAATGTTGAGAGGGAGAGTCACAAACTGACGTGTGAAAGTCAGGTAAGGCTGACTGCGAAGCAATGAGAGAAAAACTGACCACAACAATAACTTGTATTTATATAGCGCCTTTAATGTCGTAAAACGTCCCAAGTAGCTTCACAGGAGCAATAATCAAACAAAATTTGACACCGAGCCACATAAGGCAATATTAAGACAGATAACCAAAAGCTAGGTGAAGAGGTAGGTTTTAAGGAGCATCTTAATCGAGGAAAGAGAGGCGGAGAGGTTTAGGGAGGGAGTTCCAGAGCTTGGGGCCCAGGCAACAGAAGGCACGGCCACCAATAGTGGAGCGATTATAATCAGGGATGCCCAGGAGGGCAGAATTAGAGGAGCGCAGAGATCTCGGGGGGTTGTGGGGCTGGAGGTAACAGAGATAGGGAGGGGCGAGGCCAGGGAGGGATTTGAAAACAAGGATGAGAATTTTGAAATCGAGGCATTGATTAACCGGGAGCCAATGTAGGTCAGCGAGCACAGGGGGTGATGGGTGAGCGGGACTGGGTGCGAGTTCGGACACGGGGTCAGCGAGAGCAGGGGGTGATGGGTGAGCGGGACTCGGTGCGAGTTAGGACACGGGGCACAGGGGGTGATGGGTGAGCAGGACATGGAGCACAATAAACTGGACTGAACTGTTAACGGGTAAACCTACAGGCAGATAATGGGTGGTATACAAGGTAGCATTCAAGACTAGTACAGAGTCCTAAAAGGCAAAGGCTCCACTTGTGCAGTGCAGCAACCATGACCAACAAATGACGTAAGAGACAGTAGGAAGTGAAAAGAAAATGATGACACAAATGCAAGGAGAAGTGAAATCCAGATGACTGGGAGAGCTCTCTGGGTCAGGAGGTTGTGGGTTCAAGTCCCACTCCAGGGACTTCGGCACATAAATCTAGGCTGACACTCCCAGTGCAGTACTAAGGGAGTGCCGCACTGTCGGAGGGGCAGTACTGAGTGAGTGCTGCACTGTCGGAGGGGCAGTACTGAGGGAGCGCTGCACTGTCGGAGGGGCAGTACTGAGGGAGTGCCGCACTGTCGGAGGGGCTTTACTGAGGGAGCACCGCACTGTCGGAGGGGCAGTACTGAGGGAGCGCTGCACTGTCGGAGGGGCAGTACTGAGAGAGCGCTGCACTGTCGGAGGACCAGTACTGAGGGAGTGCTGCACTGTCGGAGGACCAGTACTGAGGGAGTGCTGCACTGTTGGAGGACCAGTACTGAGGGAGTGCTGCACTGTCGGAGGACCAGTACTGAGGGAGTGCTGCACTGTCGGAGGGGCAGTACTGAGGGAGTGCTGCACTGTCGGAGGGGCAGTACTGAGGGAGTGCTGCACTGTCGGAGGGGCAGTACTGAGGGAGTGCTGCACTGTCGGAGGGGCAGTACTGAGGGAGTGCCGCACTGTCGGAGGGGCTTTACTGAGGGAGCACCGCACTGTCGGAGGGGCAGTACTGAGGGAGCGCTGCACTGTCGGAGGGGCAGTACTGAGGGAGTGCTACACTGTCCGAGGGGCAGTACTGAGGGAATGCTGCACTGTTGGAGGGGCGGTACTGAGGGAGTGTCACACTGTTGAAGGGGCAGTACTAAGGGAGCGCTGCACCGTTGGAGGTTCTGTTTTTTGGATGAGACGTTAAACCGAAGCCCCATCTCCTCCCTCAGATGGACGTAAAAGATCCCATTGCACTATTTTGAAGAAGAGCAGGGGAGTTATCCCCAGTGTTCTGGCCAATATTTATCCCTCAATCAACATCACTAAAGTGGATTATCTGAGTCATTATCACATCGCTGTGTGTGGGAGCTTGCTGTGCACAAATTGGCTGCTGCATTTCCCACATTACAACAGCGACTACACTTCAAGAGTACTTCATTGGCTGAACAGCATGTTGAGACATCCGGTGGTTGTGAAAGGTGCTATATAAATGCAAGTCTTTCTTTCTTTCTGTTGGTTACCACCCCAGAGTGTTAAATGAAGAAGGTGAGGATATTGAAGATGCTCCAGTCCTAATTGTCCATAACTTTCTCGACTGAGGAGTTGCCCCTTGGATTGGAAACCTGCCAATGTCGCTCCGTTGTGTATGAAGGGTAGGAGAGATAAACTAGGAAATAATAGGCTACTAGTCTGACATCTGATGTGGGGAAGTTACTGGAATCTGTTATTAGGGCCAGAGTGATTGAGCATTTGGACAAAAATGTGCAGATTGGAGGGAGCCAGCAGAGATTTGTAATGGGTAAGTCACGTCTAACTAACTTAGCTGAACTTTGTGAGGAGATCACCAATTTGCTCAGTAAAAGAGTGTCAATAGATGCTATCTTTGTGGACTTTCAGGAAACATTCAGTAAGGTTCCACATAAGAGACTGTTAGCAAAAAATGAAAGCAGATAGAACTGGAAGCAACCTTATTGGCTTGGAAAGGGAATTGGTTCATCATCATCATAGGCAGTCCCTCGGGATCGAGGAAGACTTGCTTCCACTCTAAAAGTGAGTTCTCAGGTGACTGAACAGTCCAATACGGGAATTACAGTCTCTGTCACAGGTGGGACAGACAGTGGTTGAAGGAAAGGGTGGGTGGGGAGTCTGGTTTGCCGCATGCTCCTTCCGCTGCCTGCGCTTGGTTTCTGCATGCTCTCGGTGACGAAACTCGAGGTGTTCAGCGCCCTCCCGGATGCTCTTCCTCCACTTAGGGCGGTCTTTGGCCAGGGACTCCCAGGTGTCGGCATTTTATCAGGGAGGCTTTGAGGGTGTCCTTGAAACGTTTCCTCTGCCCACCTGGAGCTCGCTTGCCGTGTAGGAGTTCCAAGTAGAGCGCTTGTTTTGGGAGTCTCGTGTCAGGCATGCGGACCATGTGGCCCGCCCAATGGAGCTGGTCGAGTGTGGTCAGTGCTTCGATGCTGCGGATGTTGGTCTGAGCGAGAACACTGACATTGGTGCATCTATCCTGCCAATGGATTTGCAGGATCTTACGGAGGCAGTGCTGGTGGTACTTCTCCAGTGCTTTGATGTGCCTGCTGTATATAGTCCATGTCTCTGAGCCATATAGGAAGGTATCACTACTGCTCTGTAGACCATGATCTTGGTGCCGGGTTTGAGATCCTTGTCTTCGAACACTCTCTTCCTCAGGCGGCCGAAGGCTGCTCTGGCGCACTGGAGGTGGTGTTGGACCTCGTCGCTGATGTCTGCCCTTGCTGAAGGTAGGCTCCCGAGGTATGGGAAGTGGTCCATGTTGTCCAGAGCCTCGTCATGGATTTTGATAACCGGGTGGCAGTGCTGTGTGGTGGGAGCAGGTTGATAGAGGACCTTTGTCTTACAGATGTTTAGTGTAAGGCCCATGCTCTTTTACGCTTTGGTGAAGGTGTTGACGATGGCTTGGATTTCGGCCTCCGAGTGTGCACAGATGCAAGTGTCGTCCACGTACCGTAGTTCGATGGTGGAGGATGGGACGACTTTGGATCTAGCCTGGAGGTGGCAGAGGTTGAACAGATTCCTATTTGTTCTATAATTTAGCTCCACTTCAGCGAGGAACATAAGAACATAAGAATTAGGAGCTTGCTGAGGGTGAGATTGCAGCGAGGACGATCGAGAAGAGCGTTGGTGCGATGATGCAGCCCTGCTGGACCCCGGTCTGTGGTGGATCCGTTGGTCAGGATCACGGCCTGCATGTCATCGTGGAGCAGGCGGAGGATGGTGACAAACTTTTGAGAGCAGCGGAAATGGAGGAGGATGCTCCATAATCCCTCACAGTTAACAGTGTCAAAGGCCTTTGTGAGGTCAAAGAAGGCCATGTACAAGGCGGGCAGGGGAAGGCCAGCTCAAAGAACAAGGTGGAGGTTACACCTTGTTCTGGAAAGATAAACCAGAAGAAGAATGCTGCCTCCATGGAGCGGGCTTCACCATCAAGAATGAGCTGTGGACTGTCTCAGAGACGCCCCCTGTGGGATAAACAAACGCCTCATGACCCTTCGGCTCACCCTAGCCCAGAGCCAGTGTGCTGCGGTCATCAGGGCGTACGCCCCAACACTGGAAGCTACAGACAAGACCAAAGAGGAATTCTACTCCAGCCTCGATCAATCTCTGTCCCGAGTCCCTATTTCTGTGCCGTGTATCTGATGTAATCCGATGTAATGATACCAGGGTTAAAAAGGTTAATTCCCGAGGACAGGTTGCACAGACTGGGCGGGTATTCCCTCGAGTTTAGAAGGTTAAGGGATGATCTGATCGAGGTGTTTACGATGATTAAAGGAGTCGATGGAGTAGATCGAGAGAAACTATTCCCTCTGGTGGGGGTAGTCCAGAACAAGGGGCAGAACCTTAAAATTGGAGCCAGGCCGTTCAGGGGTGATGTCAGGGAGCACTTCTTCACACAAAGGGCAATGGGAATCTGGAACTCTCTCCCCCAAAAAGCTGTTGAGGCCGGGGGTCAATTGAAAATGTCAAAACTAAGATATGGATTCATGGCAGGTAAATGGTGTTAAGCTGCAGGTCAACCGTGATCTAATCAAATGGTGGAACGGCCCCCTCCTGTTCCTGTGTAACAGGCTTGAGGGGCTGAATGGGTCTCCTCCTGTTCCTGTGTAACAGGCTCGAGGGGCTGAATGGGCCTCCTCCTGTTCCTGTGCAACAGTCTCGAGGGGTTGAATGGCCTCCTCCTGTTCCTGTGTAACAGGCTCGAGGGGCTGAATGGGCCTCCTCCTGTTCCTGTGTAACAGGCTCGAGGGGCTGAATGGGCCTCCTCCTGTTCCTGTGTAACAGGCTCGAGGGGCTGAATGGGCCTCCTCCTGTTCCTGTGTAACAGGCTCGAGGGGCTGAATGGGCCTCCTCCTGTTCCTGTGTAACAGGCTCGAGGGGCTGAATGGGCCTCCTCCTGTTCCTGTGTAACAGGCTCGAGGGGCTGAATGGGCCTCCTCCTGTTCCTGTGTAACAGGCTTGAGGGGCTGAATGGCCTCCTCCTGTTCCTGTGTAACAATCTCGGGGAGCTGAATGGGCCTCCTCCTGAACCCGTGAAGGGTGGAAGACAGAACTCAGGTAATAACAGAGCAGTCTGTCTAATGTCAGTTGTGGAAAGTTACGAGAACCTGCCGTTAGGGACAGAGTGACTGAACACTTGGACAACAAAGAGCTGATCAGAGAGAGCCAGCGTGGATTTGTGACAGGCAGGTCATGTCTGACTAATCTCGTTGAATGTTTGGAGGAGGTCACTGATGAGATAGGTAAGGGAGTGTCTATGAATGTTATTTATATGGACTTTCAGAAGGCATTTGACAAGGTTCCACACAAGGGCTGCTGAGTATTGTACATCAGAGACCCTGGTACTGTATATCTGCACGATATATATTAATGATCTGGACTTGGGTATAGAGGGCATAATTTTAAAGTTTACAGATGAAACAAAACTTGGAAATGTAGCAAACAATAAGGACAGTACAGAGTTCAGAAGGACAGACAGAATGGTGAAATGGGCCACACATGGCAGATATATTTAACACAGAGAAGTGAAGTGAACATTTTGGCAGGAAGAATGAGGCAATAGCAATAGCAACTAAAGGGTACAATTATAAATGGGGTTCAGGAACAGACAGACCTGGGGGTGTACTCAAATCGCTGAAGGTAGCAGAGCAGGCTGAGAAAGCAGGTAAAAGAGCAGATGGCATCTGGGGCTTCATTAACAGAGCACAGGGTATAAAAGCAAAGCAATTACGCTAAAACGTCCTAAATCAATGCTTAGGGCTCAGCTGGAATATTGTGGCCAATTCTGGGCACCGCAATTTGGAAGGATGGTAAGACCTTGGAGAGGGTGCAGGGGACATTGGCTCAAATGGTCCCAGCGATGAGGGACTTCAGTTATGTGGATAGACTGGAGAAACTGGGGTCGTTCTCCTTCGAGGGGAGAAGGTAAAGAGGACATTTAATAGAAGTGTTTAAAGCCCTTGCACTGTATATCACAGTCCCTGACAGTATATCACAGATCCTGACTGTATATCACAGACCATGACTGTATATCACAGTCCCTGACAGTTTATATCAGTAACCCTGACACTGTATATCACAGACCCTGACACTGTATATCACAGACCCTGACTATATATCACTTACCCTGATACTGTATGTCACAGAGCCTGACACAGTATATCTCTGACCCAGACACTGTATATCACAGACCCTGACAGTATATCACAGACCCTGACACTGAATATCACAGACCCCAATACAGTATGTCACAGACCCTGACTATATATCACAGACCCTGACACTTTAATCATAGACCCTTACTATATATCACATACCTTGATACTGTATATCACAGAGCCTGACACAGTATATCTCTGACCCAGACACTGTATATCACAGAACCTGACACTGTATATCACAGGCCCTGACTGTATATCACAGACCCTGACACTGTATATCACAGACCTTGACTGTATATCACAGAACCTGACTGTATATCACAGACCCTGACACTGTATATCTCAGACCCTGACTGTATATCACAGATCCTGACATGGTATATCACGGACCCTGACTGTATATCACAGAACCTGACACTGTATATCACAGACCCTGACTGTATATCACAGACCCTGACACTGTATATCACAGACCTTGACTGTATATCACAGACCCTGACACTGTATTTCACAGACCCTGACTGTATATCACAGACCCTGACACTGTATATCTCAGACCCTGACTGTATATCGCAGATCCTGACATGGTATATCACGGACCCTGACTGTATATCACAGACCCTGACACTGTATAGCAGACACCCTGACACTATATATCACAGACCCTGACAGTATATCACAAACCATGACACTGTATATCACAGATCATGACACAGTATATCACAGACCTTGATACTATATATCACAGACCCTGACAGTATATCACTTACCCTGATACTGTATATCACATAGCCTGACACAGTATAACTCTGACCCAGACACTGTATATCACAGATCCTGACTGTATATCACAGACCCTGACACTGAATATCACAGACCCCGATACAGTATGTCACAGACCCTGACGATATATCACAGACCCTGACTGTATATCACAGAACCTGACACTGTATATCACAGACCTTGACTGTATATCACAGACCCTGACACTGTATTTCACAGAACCTGACTGTATATCACAGACCCTGACACTGTATATCTCAGACCCTGACTGTATATCACAGATCCTGACATGGTATATCACGGACCCTGACTGTATATCACAGAACCTGACACTGTATATCACAGACCCTGACTGTATATCACAGACCCTGACACTGTATATCACAGACCTTGACTGTATATCACAGACCCTGACACTGTATTTCACAGACCCTGACTGTATATCACAGACCCTGACACTGTATATCTCAGACCCTGACTGTATATCACAGACCCTGACACTGTATATCTCAGACCCTGACTGTATATCGCAGATCCTGACATGGTATATCACGGACCCTGACTGTATATCACAGACCCTGACACTGTATATCTCAGACCCTGACTGTATATCGCAGATCCTGACATGGTATATCACGGACCCTGACTGTATATCACAGACCCTGACACTGTATAGCAGAGATCCTGACACTATATATCACAGACCCTGACAGTATATCACAGACCATGATACTGTATATCACAGACCCTGACACTGTATATCACAGACCATGACTGTATATCACAGACCCTGACAATTTATATCAGTAACCCTGACACTGTATATCACAGACCCTGGCACTGTATATCACAGACCCTGACTATATATCACTTACCCTGATACTGTATATCACATAGCCTGACACAGTATAACTCTGACCCAGACACTGTATATCACAGATCCTGACTGTATATCACAGACCCTGACACTGAATATCACAGACCCCGTATACAGTATGTCACAGACCCTGCCGATATATCACAGACCCTGACACTGTATATCACAGACCCTGACTGTATATCACAGATCCTGACACTGCATCTCACAGCCACTGACATGGTATATCAAAGAGCTTTACACTGTATATCACAGACCATGACACTGTATATCACAGACCCGGACTGTATATGACAGAGCCCGACACTGTATATTACAGACCTTGACTGTATCACAGACCCTGATTGTATATCAAAGATCCTGACACTGTATATCACAGACACTGTCTGTATATCACAAACCCTGTCACTGTATATCACAGACACTGTCTGTATATCACAGACCCTGACACTGTATATCATAAACTCTGACACTGTATATCACAGACCGTGACACTGTATATCACATAACTTAATGTACATCACAGACCCTGACACGGTATGCCACTGACCCTGATTGCATATCACAGACCCTGACTGTATATTACAGACCCTGACTCTGTATATCACAAACCCTGATATTGTATATCACAGACCCTGACACTGTATATCACAGACCTGACTGTATATAACAGATGCTGACACGGTATATCACAGACCCTGACTGTATATCACAGAACCTGACACTGTATATCATAAACTCTGACACTGTATATCACAGACCCTGACACTGTATATCACACCCTGAATGTATATCACAGACCCTGACAGTATATCACAGACCATGACACTGTATATCACAGTCCCTGACTGTATATCACAGACCCGGACACTGTATATCACAGACCCTGACTGTATATCACAGACCCTGACACTGAACATCACAAACCCTGACACTGTATATCACAGTTCCTGACTGTATATCACAGACCACGACACTGTATATCACAGACCCTGACGGTACATCACCAACCCTGACACTGCATATCACAGTCCCTGACTGTATATCACAGACCCTGACACTGTATATCACAGACCCTGACTGTCTATTACAGACCCTGACTGTATATCACAAACCCTGACACTGTATATCACAGTCCCTGACTGTATATCACAGATCCTGACACTGTATATCACAGACCCTGACTGTATATCACAGACCCTGACTCTGTATATCACAAACCCTGACACTGTATATCACAGTCCCTGACTGTATATCACAGATCCTGACACTGTATATCACAGACCCTGACTGTATATCACAGACCCTGCCTCTGTATAGCACAGACCCTGACAATGTATAATCACAGACCCTGCCTGTATATCACAGACACTGACACTGTATCTCACAGACCCTGACACAGTATATCACAGACACTGTCTGTATATCACAGACCCTGACAGTGTATATCATAAACTCTGACACTGTATATCACAGACCATGACACTGTATATCACAAACCCTGACACTGTATACCACACCCTGAATGTATATCACACACCTTGACACTGTATATCACAGACCCTGACTGTATATCACAGACCCTGACACTGTATATCACAGACCCTCACTGTATATCACATAACCTGACACTGTATATCACAGACCCTGCCTCTGTATATCACAGACCCTGACTGTATATTACAGACCCTGACTCTGTATATCACAAACCCTGATACTGTATATCATAGACCCTGACACTGTATATCACAGACCCTTACTGTATATTACAGACCCTGACAGTTTATATCAGTAACCCTGACACTGTATATCACAGACCCTGGCACTGTATATCACAGACCCTGACTATATATCACTTACCCTGATACTGTATATCACATAGCCTGACACAGTATAACACAGATCCTGACTGTATATCACAGACCCTGACACTGAATATCACAGACCCTGACTGTATATCACAGATCCTGGCACTGTATATCACAGACCCTGACTGTATATCACAGACCCTGCCTCTGTATAGCACAGACCATGACAATGTATAATCACAGACCCTGCCTGTATATCACAGACACTGACACTGTATCTCACAGACCCTGACACAGTATATCACAGACACTGTCTGTATATCACAGACCCTGACACTGTATATCATAAACTCTGACACTCTATATCACAGACCATGACACTGTATATCACAAACCCTGACACTGTATATCACACCCTGAATGTATATCACACACCTCGACACTGTATATCACAGACCCTGACTGTATATCACAGACCCTGACACTGTATATCACAGACCCTCACTGTATATCACATACCCTGACACTGTATATCACAGACCATGCCTCTGTATATCACAGACCCTGACTGTATATTACAGACCCTGACTCTGTATATCACAAACCCTGATACTGTATATCATAGACCCTGACACTGTATATCACAGACCCTGACTGTATATTACAGACCCTGGCTCTGTATATCACAAACCCTGATACTGTATATCACAGACCCTGACACTGTATACCACAGACCTGACTGTATATCACAGATGCTGACACTGTATATCACAGACCCTGACTGTATATCACAGACCCTGCCTCTGTATAGCACAGACCCTGACAATGTATAATCACAGACCCTGCCTGTATATCACAGACACTGACACTGTATCTCACAGACCCTGACACAGTATATCACAGACACTGTCTGTATATCACAGACCCTGACAGTGTATATCATAAACTCTGACACTGTATATCACAGACCATGACACTGTATATCACAAACCCTGACACTGTATACCACACCCTGAATGTATATCACACACCTTGACACTGTATATCACAGACCCTGACTGTATATCACAGACCCTGACACTGTATATCACAGACCCTCACTGTATATCACATAACCTGACACTGTATATCACAGACCCTGCCTCTGTATATCACAGACCCTGACTGTATATTACAGACCCTGACTCTGTATATCACAAACCCTGATACTGTATATCATAGACCCTGACACTGTATATCACAGACCCTTACTGTATATTACAGACCCTGACAGTTTATATCAGTAACCCTGACACTGTATATCACAGACCCTGGCACTGTATATCACAGACCCTGACTATATATCACTTACCCTGATACTGTATATCACATAGCCTGACACAGTATAACACAGATCCTGACTGTATATCACAGACCCTGACACTGAATATCACAGACCCTGACTGTATATCACAGATCCTGGCACTGTATATCACAGACCCTGACTGTATATCACAGACCCTGCCTCTGTATAGCACAGACCATGACAATGTATAATCACAGACCCTGCCTGTATATCACAGACACTGACACTGTATCTCACAGACCCTGACACAGTATATCACAGACACTGTCTGTATATCACAGACCCTGACACTGTATATCATAAACTCTGACACTCTATATCACAGACCATGACACTGTATATCACAAACCCTGACACTGTATATCACACCCTGAATGTATATCACACACCTCGACACTGTATATCACAGACCCTGACTGTATATCACAGACCCTGACACTGTATATCACAGACCCTCACTGTATATCACATACCCTGACACTGTATATCACAGACCATGCCTCTGTATATCACAGACCCTGACTGTATATTACAGACCCTGACTCTGTATATCACAAACCCTGATACTGTATATCATAGACCCTGACACTGTATATCACAGACCCTGACTGTATATTACAGACCCTGGCTCTGTATATCACAAACCCTGATACTGTATATCACAGACCCTGACACTGTATACCACAGACCTGACTGTATATCACAGATGCTGACACTGTATATCACAGACCCTGACTCTGTATATCACAGACCCTGACTGTATATTCCAGACCCTGACTCTGTATATCACAAACCCTGATACTGTATATCATAGACCCTGACACTGTATATCACAGACCCTGACTGTATATTACAGACCCTGGCTCTGTATATCACAAACCCTGATACTGTATATCACAGACCCTGCCTCTGTATATCACAGACCCTGACTGTATATCACAGAACCTGACACTGTATATCATAAACTCTGACACTGTATATCACAGACTGTGACACTGTATATCACACCTTGACTGTATATCACAGACCCTGACACTGTATATCACAGACCCTGACACTGTATATCACGGACCCTGACACTGTATATCACAGACCCTGACACTGTATATCACGGACCCTGACACTGTATATGAGACAGTGCTCCATTAAGATATAACACTGTTGCGAAATGAGAAGCAGAGGTTGCTAACCTGTTGAATGGAAATGCTCATTCAGCCTGAAGGAGAACACAACACGACAGAGTTACTCTGTCTGAGAGCTTCCTTGAAAAAGAGCCTCTCTCACTTATCCTTCAGCTGAGTGTTCGGTCTGTCCCCGGTAACAGGACTCCTCGTCCTCTACAAGATGTCTTTTGAATGTGATTAGGTATCAAAGCCCTGAATAACACACAGGGTTTTGATCTGCATTTCACTGACTGACACATATATTGAGATGAGTGACACATTGACTACCCAATCCTGTCTGATCTTCTAACCCGAACATTTTCCCACAGGATCTCACAGGCCATTGTTCTTTGTTTGCCCAGGGAGCTTGCTTCTCGAGAAATAATATTTGTATTTTTTTTAATTCAAAGCGAAGCGTTTGGAAGCTTCAGGACTGCGACCCCTGGGATTACTGCATTCCTCAATAATACAACACAGAGATAAGGTTTTAAGGGCTGAGTCATGAAAGATTTGTTTCCTACAAACCAGACAAGACATTGCTGCTCACAAACGTGTTATTATTCAGTAAAGTCACGGCTGCATAGTGGGGGGAGGGGGGAGAACAGGAAAATCGCTCCCAGGGGAAACGAAGACCATTGGTCAAGTGGGACCATTAATCCATCGGGTCAATGGAAAGGAGGAATGTGCATTTCTATAGCGTCTTTCACATCCTCAGCACGTCCCAAAGAGCATTACAGCCAATGAAGTACTTTTGAAGTGTAGTCACTGTTGTAATGTGGGAAACGCGACAACCAATTTGTGCACAGCAAGCTCCCACAAACAGCGATGTGATAATGACCAGCTAATCTGTTTTAGTGATGTTGGTTGAGGGATAAATATTGGCCCAGGACACCGGGGAGAACATAAGAACATAAGAAATAGGAGCAGGAGTAGGCCACCTGGCCCCTCGAGCCTGCTCCGCCATTCAATAAGATCATGGCTGATCCGATCATGGACTCAACTCCACTTTCCTGCCCACTCCCCATAACCCTTGACACCCTTATTATTCAATACTCTGTTTATCTCCACCTTAAATATATTCAAATATATAAAGCCTCCACAGCTCTCTGGAGCAGAGAATTCCAAAGATTCACGACCCTCTGAGAGAAGAAATTCCTCCTCATTTCTTTTTTAAATGGGCGACCCCTTATTCTGAAACTATGGCCCCTAGTTCTAGATTCCCCCACGAGGTGAAACATCCTCTCTGCATCCACCCTGTCAAGCCCCCTCAGAATCTTATCTGTTTCAATAAGATCACCTCTCATTCTTCTAAACGCCAATGTGTATAGGCCCAACCTGCTCAACCATTCTTCATAAGTCAACCCCGTCATCTCCGGAATCAACCGAGTGAACCTTCTCTGAACAGCCTCCAATGCAAGTATATCCTTCCTTAAATACGGAGACCAAAACTGTACGCAGTACTCCAGGTGTGACCTCACCAATACCCTGTACAACTGTGGCAGGACTTCTCTGCTTTTATACTCTATCCCCCTTTGCAATAAACTCCCCCGATTTTCTTCAAAACATGTGTTTTATTTGTTCCTGGGATGTGGGCGTCACTGGCAGGGCTGGCATTTATTGCCCATCCCTAATTGCCTCTTGAGAAGGTAGTGGTGAGCCGCCTTCTTGAACCGCTGCAGTCCGTGTGATGAAGGTACTCACATAGTGCCATGGGATATTTTAAGTCCAACTGCGAGGGCAGAAGGGCCTCGGTTTAATGCCTCATCTAAAAGACAGCATCTCCAACAGTGCAGCGCTCCCTCAGTACTGACCCTCTGACAATGCAGTGCTCCCTCAGTACTGACCCTCCAACAGTGCAGCACTCCCTCAGTACTGCTCCTCCGACAGTGCAGCACTCCCTCAGTACTGTCCCACCAACAGTGCAGCACTCCCTCAGTACTGCACCTCCGACAGTGCAGCACTCCCTCAGTACTGCACCTCTGACAGTGCAGCACTCCCTCAGTACGGCCCCTCTGACAGTGCAGCACTCCCTCAGTACGGCCCCTCTGACAGTGCAGCACTCCCTCAGTACGGCACTGAAAGGCTGCCTGGATGATGGGCTCACGTGTCTGGAGTATCCACGTAACAAGCCTCCCGTGGTGGGACAGAGCCTTTGATATTGTCATGGGTAGGTAATGAGCAACTTGAACAATAGAAGACCCAGTCATTGCCCATTCACGGTGCCACTATCACTGACTTTACACCACCAATACCATTGACCAGAAACTTAACTGGATCAGCCTTTCAGCTGTTTTTCTCTTGTGGATCCATTGACCTCTCAAATCCCTCCCCAATCTCTCTCGCAATCATGTCGCTGCTTGCTAGCACATTCTCTTTTGCCCCCTTCGCTCCCCATCTCCCTTGTCACAAACTCTCCCCCAGGTGTCCTCATGATTGTCCTTTCTCTCATCAGCTGCATTTTAGACCTCTTCTGCTTCACAAGGTCTCCCCTGCCCCACAGACCCTCACTCCCCTGCCCCGGACCAAGGCTCATTGGGACAGAAAGCAGAGAGTGGTGGTAAATGGTTGTATTCTGACTGGAGGGAGGTATACAGTGGTGTTTCCCGGGGTCAGTACTGGGACCACTGCTCTTTTTAATGTGTATTAACGACCTGGACTTGGGTATACAGGGCATCATTTCAATGTTTGCAGACACAAAACTCAGAAAAGTAGTAAACAGCGAGATGGATTGTTACAGACTTCAGGAGGACACAGACAGACTGGTGAAATAGTCAGACATGTGGCAGATGAAATGTAACGCAGAGAAGTGTGAAGTTATACAATTTGGGAGGAAGAATGAGGAGAGGCAATATAAATGAAAGGGTACAATCCTAAAGGAACAGAGAGACCTGAAGGGTGTATGTACATAAATAGAGGCAGGGAGTAGACCAGCAAGGAAGTTATGGTAAACCTTTATAAACCCCTGCCTAGGCCCCAGCTGGTGTACTGTGGCCAATTCTAGGCACTGCACACTACAGGAAGGATGTCAGGGCCTGCGAGAGGGTGCGGAGGAGGTTTACTAGAATGGTCCTGGGGATGAGGAACTTCAGTTATGTGGAGAGACTGGAGTAGCTGGGATTATGACGGATTTTAAGAGATTAAATTGGGAGAAACTTTCCAGTGGCAGCAGGGTGGGTGACGAGAGGGCACAGATTGACGATCATCGGCAGGAGTACCAGAGGGGAGATGAGGAGAATTTTTCTGATTGGGAACGCGCTGCCTGAAAGGGCGGTGGGAGCAGATTCAATATTAACTTTCAAACCGGGAATTGGATAAATACTTGTAAAGGAGAGATTTGCAGAGCTGTGGGGAAAGGGCAGGGGGACTGGGACTGATTGGATCGCTCTGTCACAGAGGCACGATGGGCCGAATGGCCTCCTCCTTCGCTGCATCATTCAATAAATAAATGCCCCAGGCATCCAGGCCTTCCCCATTATAGAGCAGGAAGGGCCAGGCTCAGTCTCTGAGCTGTTGTAAGTTCACACAGCCACTCGGCTGGAGGTTAGTGTTAGATAGGTGGCCATGATAAATCCCTCCTGATATGCAATGGTCAGGGGCCTGTGTCTGGTTTTATTAACCAGGTCTGTGGGGTTTGCATCCTTGTGTTCAGTGGCTAATAATCCACGATTCAACCCTTTTGGAATTGGCACCAATGGTTTACGGAGACAGAGTACATTGGTCCCGGATTGTCAGTACATTGAATTCCGGGACTGGACTGTGGTGTTTTTGCAATTGTTTTCAGCGATCGCATTTTGCCAAGCAGTAAGCTGACCGATGCTTGGTGTTGGATAGAGCCTGCGTGTGTGGGCACTGCATAAGGACAGTATCGAGGCCGCCATTGAGGTGGATCATGCTCCATACAGTCGCTCAGCTTCTCCCACGAGGATGAGGTGAGGGGGTGTTCGGTGTCTGTGATACCACATACCGGGGAGGCTGTGGGACACGAGGTGCCAATAAGGAACCATTTCTCAGCTGTTAATAAGACGGCTTGATTCCACATGTCTGAACTGATTGCGGAATGATCCCAGAGGGAGCATTGCACAAATTATAGACTTCAGATATTTAAATAACAGCAGTTACATAAGACAACAGCAAGTCTAAATATCCTTTAACTCCCCATTCTTCTGCTTATCTTGTAGTTGGAGATGACCTAAGTATCGTTGACAGTTTCTTTTTAACTGAACTCCAGAAAGAATGTTCGGAGAAAAGGTTTAGAAAGGAAACGCAGGTTAAAAAAAAAACTTTCACCCAATTTCTTTCGCCCTGCAGAGATGTGACATGTTGAGGCTCTGATGCATGATGTATAATGCACGATGTAGGACACATCAACGAGCTGTTTTCCGGAACCTTCCCTTTGATGCTCTTGTTCAGTGAAAAGCAGAGGGCTTTTTTTTCAGATGTTTGAGAAACTTCTGAGGATTTCCACATCTGTCACTCAGGAATATCTAAGCTGATAGTCAGTCTGGAATAAATTTAATATAAAAGACTCCAAATCCATCTAAAGGCATTAGATTTAAACTTTGTCGAATTAGCTCTGTATTATGACCATTCTTTTCCCGGGTTTCGCCTCCTGTCCTCAGAGCGCTGACTCTCCCCGGGGTACAGTCCCTGAAGGTGCTGACTCTCCCCGGGGTACAGTTCCTGAAGGTGCTGACTCTCCCCGGGGTACAGTTCCTGAAGGTGCTGACTCTCCCTGGGGTACAGTCCCTGAAGGTGCTGACTCTCCCCGGGGTACAGTTCCTGAAGGTGCTGACTCTCCCCGGGGTACAGTTCCTGAAGGTGCTGACTCTCCCTGGGGTACAGTCCCTGAAGGTGCTGACTCTCCCTGGGGTACAGTTCCTGAAGGTGCTGACTCTCCCTGGGGTACAGTTCCTGAAGGTGCTGACTCTCCCCGGGGTACAGTTCCTGAAGGTGCTGACTCTCCCTGGGGTACAGTCCCTGAAGGTGCTGACTCTCCCTGGGGTACAGTCCCTGAAGGTGCTGACTCTCCCCGGGGTACAGTCCCTGAAGGTGCTGACTCTCCCTGGGGTACAGTCCCTGAAGGTGCTGACTCTCCCTGGGGTACAGCTCCTGAAGGTGCTGACTCTCCCCGAGGTAGAGTCCCTGAAGGTGCTGACTCTCCCTGGGGTACAGTCCCCGAAGGTGCTGACTCTCCCTGGGGTACAGTTCCTGAAGGTGCTGACTCTCCCTGGGGTACAGTCCCTGAAGGTGCTGACTCTCCCCAGGGTACAGTTCCTGAAGGTGCTGACTCTCCCCGGGGTACTGTCCCTGAAGGTGCTGACTCTCCCTGGGGTACAGTTCCTGAAGGTGCTGACTCTCCCTCGGGTACAGTCCCTGAAGGTGCTGACTCTCCCCGGGGTACAGTTCCTGAAGGTGCTGACTCTCCCTGGGGTACAATTCCTGAATGTGCTGACTCTCCCCAGGGTACAGTCCCTGAAGGTGCTGACTCTCCCTGGGGTACAGTTCCTGAAGGTGCTGACTCTCCCTGGGGTACAATTCCTGAATGTGCTGACTCTCCCCAGGGTACAGTCCCTGAAGGTGCTGTCTCACCAGCTGCATTGGTGCCAGTTCACTCGTGATGTGGATTCGTAGATCTTGAGTATTTTTAACTGTGAACTTCGATATTTTCCTGTGCACATACAGCTCTCTATAAGCAGTGGGCCTATTCGACTCATCAGTCGCACTCCTTTCAAGGTGACAGGACAAGGTAATAAAGTTGGTAGCAAAGCATTGAGCTTCATAAATAGAGGCATGGAGTTAAAAAGCAAGGAAATCTCCTCTCAACCTTCTCTGCTCCAAGGAGAACAATCCCAGCTTCTCTGGTCTATCCACGTAACTGAAGTCCCTCATCCCTGGAACCATTCTCGTAAATCTCTCCGCTCCCTCTCTAAGGCCTTCACATCCTTCCTAAAGTGTGGTGCCCAGAATTGGACACAATACTCCAGTTGGGGCTGAACCCGTGTTTTATACAGGTTCATCATAACTTTTTTGCTTTTGTACTCTATGCATCTATTTATGAAGCTTGTTTTAACTTCATTCTCAGCCTGTCTCTGATGATTCCTTCAATGATTTGTGCCCATATACCCCCCAGGTCTCTCTGTTCATGCACCCCCTTTAGGATTGTACCCTTTAGTTTATATTGTCTCTCCTCGTTCTCCCTACCACAATGTATCACTTCGCACTTTCCTTCGTTGAATTTCCTCTGCCCCGTGCCCGCCCATCCCACCAGCCTGTCTGTGTCCTCCTGAAGTCTATCACTATCCTCCTCACTGTTCACTATACTTCCACCTTTTGTGATGGGGTAAATAAGGAGAAACTGGTTCCACTGGCAAGAGGGTCGCTAACCAGAGGAGAATGATTTTATTCAGCAAGTTATTGTGATCGGGAATGTATTCCCTTGTAGGGCGGTGGGAGCAAAGTTAATAATGACTTCCAAAAGCGAATTGGAAATATAATCAAAAAAGGAATCATTCACAGGGCGATGGGGAAAGAGCGGGTGAATGGGACTGATTGGATCGTCACAAAGCCGATACAGGCACGATGGGCAGAATGCCCACCCTCTGTGCTGTATCATTCTATGTTTCCATCACATTTGCAACATACTGTATCAGCCATAGCTCAATGGGCAGCACTCGCCTCTGAGTCACAACGTGGTGGGTTCAAGTCCCACTCCAGGGACTTGAGAACAAAATCTAGGCCGACACTCCCAGTGAAGTACTGAGGGAATGCCGCATTGTCGGTGGGGCAGCACTGAGGGGGTGCCGCACTGTCGGAGGGGCAGTACTGAGGGAGTGCTGCACTGTCGGAGGGGCAGTACTGAGGGAGCGCCGCACTGTCAGTGCGGCAGTACTGAGGGAACACCGCACTGTCGGAGGGGCAGTACTGAGGGAGTGCCGCACTGTTGGAGGGGCAGTACTGAGGGAGCACTGCACTGTCGGAGGGGCAGTACTGAGGGAGTGCCGCACTGTTGGAGGGGCAGTACTGAGGGAGCGCCGCGCTGTCGGAGGGGCAGTACTGAGGGAGCGTTGCACTGTTGGAGGGGCAGTACTGAGGGAGCACTGCTCTTTTGGAGGTTCTGTCTTTCGGATGAGACGTTAAACCGAGGCCCCGTCTGCCCTCTTGGGTGGACGTAAATGATCCCACAGGCACTATTTTGAAGCAGAGCAGCGGAGTTATCCTCGGTGTCCTTGGGCCAGTATTTATCCCTCCACAAACATCACTAAAACAGATTATCTGATCATTATCACATTGCTGTTTTGTGGGAGCTTGCTATGCGCTATATGGCTGCTGTATTTCCAACATTACAACAGTGACCACACTTGTGCTTTGGGGTGTCCTGAGGTGGGGAAAGGTGCTATATAAATGCTATTTCTTTCTATTTACTCGATCATGAGTTCGATCACAACCCTTTTATACCCTGCAGGAAAGCTTTACAGAAATATCCTTGATCCCCAAAGATAACCACCACTGCCACAATCTTCACTCTTGGCCTCCCAATGCCAGCCCCTTTCCCCATTGAGTGCCCTGGCCATGCCCCCAGCCCCTGTCCCATTGAGTGCCCTGGCCTTGCCCCCAGCCCCTTTCAACATTGAGTGCCCTCACCGTTCCCCCAGCCTTAACAGCCAGTCTGGAATAAATGTAATATAAAAGGTACACTGCAGATTCAGTGGCCAGAACAACAGGAGTAGATTGCTGCCAAGGTTTAGCTTATAGTTACCATGCTTCTCCCCATGTAGCAGGGGATTTACATGTGGTAACGTAACATCACTGTGTTTGTATGACCATGACCCTGTGGTCAGGCTGACTGACCATTGGCTGCTCCTGAGGTTAGCAGAAGCGAAACAACAACTTGCATTTGTATAGCACCTTTACCATAGTAAAACATCCCATGGCGCTTCAGAGGAGCGATTATCAGACAAAATTTGACACCGAGCCACATAAGGAGATATTAGGACAGGTGGAGGTAGGTTTTAAGGAGCATCTTGAAGGAGGAGAGGGGGGTAGAGAGTTAGAGAGGTTTAGGAAGGGAATTCCAGAGCTTGGGGCCCAGGCAGCTGAAGGCACGGCCACCGATGGTGGAGTGATGGGAATCGGGGATGCTGAAGATTGAAGCTGAATGGAGAAAACAGATTTACAGAAGGGCTGTCTCCCATTCTGTGCCCAAGGTCGTGGGTTTCAATATCCAAGAGTGCAGCGGGTGGAAGAGGACTGAGCAATTGGTCCTCAGTGCCCTGGGCTACTGTCATGTATATACTTTTGGGATCACTTGATGGCGTCACTGTTGGAGGCCATTGGGCTGCACGCATGTGTGTGCAACCCAAGCATAAAAGGCCTACCGACTGCGTACGCGAAACCTGTGGCTGCCCAAAGTCCGCCAGCGGGAATGCATCCGATTTCTCCGTGTTGGCGTTGTGGGGGAAATCACCGGCACCAGCAGTGCCGATTTAAGCAATATAGTTGAAAAGGCTGTCTGAGAGTGGGGCATCTCCAGCGCAAGTGTCCGCAGATGAGCAAGCGTGCTGCGACGCATCACATGGAGGATGATGGTCAGACTAGCATGGATCCGGATATGCAATCTGAGATACCAGAGGAGGAAGTGTATGGACTGTACTCGTTCCTAACTAAGAGCAAACCGATAATGATCAACGTGAAATTTAATGGGGTGCCGGTATCGATGGAACTGGACACGGAGGCGAGTCAATCGATAATGAGCCAGAGGGCATTCAACAAGTTGTGGGATACTAAGGCTGTGAGGCCCAGGCTGAGTCCAGTCAGTGCCAAGTTGCACACGTATACCAAAGAACTCATAACTGTGATTGGCAGTGCCGCAATTAAAGTGTCGTATGACGGTGTGGTTCACGAGTTACCGCTATGGATTGTCCCAGGCAATGACCCAACGCTGTTTGGCAGGAACTGGCTTGAAAAAATCAGATATGATTGGAACGACATCAAGGCGCTGTCATCGGAGGAAGATACATGTGCCCAAGTACTGAGCAAGTTCCCCTCGCTGTTTGAACCAGGCATCGGCAACTTCACGGGAGCCAAGGTGCAGATCCACGTGGACTCAGATGCAAGACCCGTCCATCATAAAGCTCGGGCAGTTCCGTAAATGATGAGGGAGAAGGTCGAAATCGAACTGGACAGACTCCAGCGTGAAGGGATCATATCACCGGTCCAATTTAATGAATGGGCCAGCCCCATTGTTCCTGTGCTGAAAAGTGATGGCACTGTCAGAATCGGTGCAGACTAAAAGACTACGTTCAACAGGGTTTCAAAACAGGATCAGTACCCGTTACCGAAGGCTGATGACTTGTTTGCAACGCTAGCCGGGGGGAAGCCGTTCACCAAACTGGACTTGACGTCGGCCTACATGACACAGGAGCTGGTTGAGACGTCAAAGAGATTTACGTGCATTAAAATGCATAAAGGATTTTATTTTTACCACATGTGCCCATTTGGAATTCACTCGGCTGCAGCAATATTTCAGAGGAACATGGAGATTCTACTGAAGTCCGTTCCCAGAATCGTCGTATTCCAAGGTGACATCCTGATCACAGGTCGTGACTCCGAGGAACATCTGAACAACCTGGAACAGGTTCTATATCGTCTGGACAAAGTGGGACTCAGACACTTGAAGTGCGTCTTCATGGCACCAGAGGTCGAATTCCTGGGGAGGAAAATTGCTGCTGACGGCATCAGGCCACGGACACGAAAATAAAGGCCTTCAAGAATTCACCCAAGCCGCAGAATGTGATGGAGCTGCGTTCGTTCCTGGGACATCCCCCCGGCTAGCGTTGCAAACAAGTCATCAGCCTTCGGTAACTTCCTACCTAAATTGAGCACCTTATTAGAACCACTGCACATGCTGCTAAGAAAAGACGACAACTGGGTATGGGGTGCGTCTCAAGACAGAGCTTTTGAGAAAGCCACTAATCTGCTTTGCTGTAACAAGCTGCTGGCACATTATGACCCATGTAAATGTTTAGTATTGGCCTGTGATGTTTCGTCATATGGAATTGGTTGCGTGCTCCAACAAGCTAATGAGTTGGATAAACTTCAACCAGTCGCGTATGCTTCAAAAAGTTTGTCTAAAGCGGAAAGAGCCTACAGCATGGTAGAGAAAGAAGCACTAGCCTGTGTGTATGAGGTTAAAATGATGCATCAGTACCTGTTTGGTCTTCGGTTTGAACTGGAGACAGATCACAAGCCGCTCATTTCGCTGTTCGCTGAAAACAAAGGTATCAATACCAATGCTTCATCCCGCATCCAGAGGTGGGCACTGACATTATCCGCGTATGAATATCTCATTCATCACAGACCTGGCACCGAGAATTGTGCCGATGCTTTGAGCCGTCTGCCGTTGCCCACACCGGAGGTGGAAACACCACAACTGGTGGACCTATTGTTATTTATGGATGCTTTTGAGAGTGAAGGAACCCCTGTCATGGCTCAACAAGTTAAGACCTGGACCAACCAGGACCTGATTCTATCGGTGGTAAAGAGTTGCATCCTCAAAGATGATAGGTCTGCCATACCCAAGCAAATGTGCGAGGAGACCAAACCTTACATTTGTCGCAAAGATGAACTGTCTATTCAGTTGGATTGTATACTGTGGGGCAATCGTGTTGTTATGCCCAAGAAAGGGAGAGAGAAATTTGTACGTGAGCTGCATAGCATACATCCCGGCATTGTAATGATGAAAGCCATCACCAGGTCTCATGTATGATGGCCGGGAATTGATTCTGAGCTGGAATCATGTGTGCATCAGTGCAACACTTGCATGCAGCTCAGCAAAGCACCAGCGGAATCATTGCTGAGTCTGTGGTCGTGGCCGTCCAAACCATGGTCCAGGATCCACCTAGACTTTGCAGGTCCCTTCCTGGGGAAGATGCATATTCAAAGTGGATAGAGTGTATAATCATGTCATGCAGCACATCCACAGCTACCATTGAGAATCTCAGTGTCATGTTTGCGACACATGGTCTGCCTGACATCGTTGTTAGCGACAACGGATCATGCTTCACCAGTCAGGAGTTTCAAGAGTTCATGCAACATGCAAGGTCAGTACCGTTCAAACCTGCATCCAATGGGCAAGCAGAACGTGCTGTCCAAAGCATAAAGCCGAGTATGACCCAGGGTCACTGCAGACCCACCTGTCATGCATACTGCTTAGTTACAGGACAAGACCACACATGCTTATCGGGGTCTCGCTTGCTGAACTAATGATGAAGAGAGGTCTTAAGACCAAGCTATATCTTGTACACCTTGACTTGAATAATCATGTTCAATATAGAAGACAAAGTCAGCAAGGGTATCACAATCACGTAGCTGTGTTGCGCGATATTTCTGTAAATGATCCTGTATATGTTCTGAATTATGGTCAGGGTCCCAAGTGGTATTGTCGTGGCCAAGGAGGGCAACAGAGTATATATTGTCAAGCTCAAAAATGGGCAAACATGCAGGAAACATATGGATCAGACAAAGCTGTGGCACATAGACCAACCAGGACATCGGAGGAAGAGACAATCGACGACCAACCAACCTACCCCCAGTCATCAGAGGACTCAGTGGTCATCAGTGAATCGGGACTTTCAATCACTGACGTGTTCACTGAAAATGGACTTTTAATCCCTGACATGGCCATTGCCACTCCCACCAGGTCAGCCACCCAGCCGCCAGTCACAACAGACTCTCAACACTCACCCAAGGCTGGAGTTGAACTGAGACGGTCAACATGGGAGCGTAAAACACCGGACCGTCTCAATTTGTAAAAGACTGTGTTAATATCTCAGAGGGGGGTATTGTCATGTATGTACTTTTGGGATCACTAGCCACTAGATGGCGTCACATAGAAACATAGAAAATAGGTGCAGGAGTAGGCCATTCGGCCCTTCAAGCCTGCACCACCATTCAATATGATCATGGCTGATCATGCAACTTCAGTACCCCTTTCCTGCTTTCTCTCCATACCCCCTGATCCCTTTAGCTGTAAGGGCCACATCTAACTCCCCTTTGAATATATCCAACGATACATATCTTCACCAGAAAGTGTGGGTTGGGGGATTTTGGATGTGTCGCACATGGTCAAATTGCCTGCCAATCATCCTTGCCTCAGGAAACATGGCCACTCGAGCAGAAGCACGAACTAACGGCCAATCAGTGGGCACGAAACTGGACTCCAACAGGAAGGCAGCTCACAGTTAACTGACTTCTCCAATGTAAGTCAAGCTGTGAGCTGATTGGTGTGGAAGAGTGCAGATCTCCCGGAGCGTGTTACAACGCTGAGTAAGTGGAACGTTAGCAGAACTGGATACTCTGCCGGGACCCCAGTTATTTTGGTCAATGGAAAATCTGCTAAAGTTGCAACTCAGAGTGGGGTATTAAAGATCTCTCCCAGTGCCATGCCACCTCAGACTTAGTAACAACCAGAAAACTATTATTGTTCCTTTTACTCAAATATTTGAGACTGAAGAATGGAAGGAGGACACCAACAGGAGCTGAAATCAAGCTCTCAGTCGCCACTGAATGAGGCAAGGTGCAAAACATTCTCCGATACTTATTGAAACTCTATTCTGTGAAAAAAGATAGACGTGTATCTACAAACAGTTCCTCACTGTGTCTCACACACATTCCCATGAATTACTCTGAAGTGCAATGATTGGCACTCGGCAGACACACAGGCAGCTATTTTGCACACAGCAAGCTCCCACAAACAGCAGAGATGAATGATCAGTTAAATCTGTTTGTTAGTGTTAGTTGATGAAGGAATGTTGGCCTGAGCACAGCTTTACTCTTCACACTCCTTACACAGAATGCTCAACGTCTGGAATACATTTCCACACCAAGGAGCAGAGGCAACAACTCTGGAATCAGTTAACAAACAATTTAATGTTACAATGGGAGCGGGGGTTGGGGGATATAATAGAATCTCTCAGGATCGATGAACTAAGATGGGCCGAAGGGCCTTCCTCATCAGTAATTGTCTTGTGATCTTAGTGCCAAGGGATCTTTACAGTTCACCTGAACTCTCAGAATAGGCAGCTGGGGCATCGGTTTTATCCAAGGACAACATCTGACGGTGCAGTGCTCCCTCAGTGCAGTGCTCCCTCAGTACAGTGCTCACTCATTGCAGTGATCCCTCCTCCCTCAGTCTGTGCTCCCTCAGTCTGTGCTCCCTCAGTGCGGCGCTCCCTCAGTGCGGTGCTCCCTCAGTCTGTGCTCCCTCAGTGCGGCACTTCCTCAGTCTGCGCTCCCTCAGTGCACCGCTCCCTCAGCGCTCCCTCAGTCTGCGCTCCCTCAGTCTGTGCTCCCTCCGTGCGGCGCTCCCTCAGTGCGGTGCTCCCTCAGTCTGCGCTCCCTCAGTCTGTGCTCCCTCAGTCTGTGCTCCCTCAGTGCGGCGCTCCCTCAGTGCGGTGCTCCCTCAGTCTGCGCTCCCTCAGTGCGGCACTCCCTCAGTCTGCGCTCCCTCAGTGTGGCGCTCCCTCAGTGCGGTGCTCCCTCAGTGCAGCGCTCCCTCAGCGCTCCCTCAGTCTGCGCTCCCTCAGTCTGTGCTCCCTCAGTGCGGCGCTCCCTCAGTGCGGCACTCCCTCAGTCTGCGCTCCCTCAGTGTGGCGCTCCCTCAGTGCGGTGCTCCCTCAGTGCAGCGCTCCCTCAGTGCTCCCTCAGTCTGCGCTCCCTCAGTCTGTGCTCCCTCAGTCTGTGCTCCCTCAGTGCGGCGCTCCCTCAGTGCGGTGCTCCCTCAGTCTGTGCTCCCTCAGTGCGGTGCTCCCTCAGTCTGTGCTCCCTCAGTGTGGCACTCCCTCAGCGCTCCCTCAGTGCAGCGCTCCCTCAGCACTCCCTCAGTGCGGCACTCCCTCAGTGCGGCACTACCTCAGTTACGGCACTCCCTCAGTGCGGCACTCCCTCAGTCTGCACTCCCTCAATGCTGCACTGGAGGAGCAGTCAGAAAGAAAGAAGAAGGAAAAACTTTCATTTCTGTAGCGCCTTTCACGACCACCCAATGCAAAAGTGAAATACTGCGCTTGCTGTAATCTGACATATAAACAGAAAATGCCGGAAATCTCAGCAGATCAGGCAGCGTCTGTGGGGAGAAACAGAATTAATGTTTCGGGCCAATGACACTTTGTCACAATGGGATGTCCCAAAGCGCTTTACAGCCAATGAAGTACTTTTGGAGTGTAGTCACTGTTGTAATGTTGGAAACACGGCAACCAATTTGTGCACAGCAAGCTCCCACACACAGCAATGTGATAATGACCAGATAATCTGTTTTTTGTTATGTTGATTAAGGGATAAATATTGGCCCCAGGACACTGGGGAGAACTCCTCTTCTTCGACCAATGCCATGGGATCTTTTACGTCCACCTGAGAGAGCAGCTGGGGCCTCGGTTTAACGTCTCATCCGAAACCCAGGATTTCAGCTCAATCCTGGTGCAACTGAATGCACAGCCGACTGACCTGAAGGTCAGAGGACCTCCAACTGAGCCGAGCCCCGATTAAAGAATGGAAGATGAATATTGTTCTCGGATTAACTGCACCACGGTCAGTGTTGGGGAGTTCAGGTAAACTCGAAGATCAAAGCTTGCGGAGATTATCCATTACTCCTGACACTCTCCCACTTTCAGTCTGATTCCAATTCCAAGGCCAGATGGACTCACAGCATGAAATACCCCGCATCCAGCCCCAGTAACTCAGGGACGACTGACAGCTGCTGTGTGGAATGAAAATATTATACCTGTCCTTTGAAGTTCACACTGAGAAACAGTGTAGAGGAGCGTTACTCTGTATCTAACCCCGTGCTGTACCTGCCCTGGGAGTGTTTGATGGGACAGTGTAGAGGGAGCTTTACTCTGTATCTAACCCGTGCTGTACCTGCCCTGGGTGTGTTTGATGGGACAGTGTAGAGGGAGCTTTACTCTGTATCGAACCCCGTGCTGTACCTGCCCTGGGAGTGTTTGATGGGATAGTGTAGAGGGAGCTTTACTCTGTATCTAACCCCATGCTGTACCTGCCCTGGGAGTGTTTGATGGGACAGTGTAGAGGGAGCTTTACTCTGTAAATAACCCCGTGCTGTACCTGCCCTGGGAGTGTTTGATGGGACAGTGTAGAGGGAGCTTTACTCTGTATCTAACCCGTGCTGTACCTGCCCTGGGAGTGTTTGATGGGACAGTGTAGAGGGAGCTTTACTCTGTATCTAACCCGTGCTGTACCTGCCCTGGGTGTGTTTGATGGGACAGTGTAGAGGGAGCTTTACTCTGTATCGAACCCCGTGCTGTACCTGCCCTGGGAGTGTTTGATGGGACAGTGTAGAGGGAGCTTTACTCTGTATCTAACCCCTTACTGTACCTGCCCTGGGTGTGTTTGATGGGACAGTATAGAGGGAGCTTTACTCTATATCTAACCCGTGCTGTACCTGCCCTGGGAGTGTTTGATGGGGACAGTGTAGAGGGAGCGTTACTCTGTATCTAACCCCTTACTGTACCTGCCCTGGGAGTGTTTGATGGGACAGTGTAGAGGGAGCTTTACTCTGTATCTAACCCGTGCTGTACCTGCCCTGGGAGTGTTTGATGGGACAGTGGATCCTCAAAGAAAAAGATTTAACTCCCAATATCCTTCATCACTTTGAGATGACAAAAATCATGTTTTTAAAATAAGAAATCTAATATTACTGAAGTTCGGTTTTCACTTGTCCCATAAATGGACATCTTTTTCTGAACAGCCAATTTTCTGGCAGCCTTTCCTGCCTTCCTGGTATAATTTAACGGGCGGGACACGGGGGATCCTGGGAATCAGGCTAAATGCCAGATCCCCAGGTCACAGGCCGCGATTTCCCTCCTCGGCGTGTCCAATGTGGCTGGGGTCGGAGGCCAGTCCCGATCACACTGCTGGCTCCAGCCCGCTGTCCAAAATGATTTTCCCTGATTGGACTTGTTAAGCCCTGCCCAGTGCTTTTCCCGGAAAATTGAAGGGAGCAGGCCTGATGACGTCATTTGATGACGCGTTATCAGCCAGTTTCCTTAAAGGGACCGTGCGCAAATTGATCTTGACAGTTGTGCTGTCAGTGTTCTGCAGCGTAATCCCCGTGGACAACCTGGTAACATGGTACGTTCAGCTCAGAATTCTTCCTGATCGGTTCTGAACATTGACCGAGATTGACCCCCACACTGCATGCCGGGTCTGTTCCGCATTGACAGACCCGACACCTGGAAAAGTAGCGTGGGGGTGGCTTGACAGCGGGGTCCCGACTCACTGCCCAGCATTTTAAATCTCACAGCTGACCCATCACCCGTCCGATTCGCTGAGCGCTGGCAACATTGCGGTCACAGGCTCTGAGCCTGAAATGGGAAGCGGCGGGTCTGGGAATTCCAGAGGCTGGGACTGTTATGTCTGTAATGCACTTATGAATGACTCCACGAGGCAATGTGTTGTACTCAAACTGTAGTGACCTTGGTCCTTTATTCGTAACTCCAGAGTGAGGCACAAGCATGGCGGGCAGCCTTTTATACTGGGCCCTGCACACCTATGCAGGTGACCCTCAGGTCTCCCGCCGCAGTATCTTTGGTGGACAGCCTAATATATACACAGTGTAAACCTTATTGGTAGTACATCAGGTAACAAGTCTCCATCTTATGCAACTATACAGTGACTACACAGAGAGTATATCTATAGTCTGCATATAAAACTGGGAATATCCCTGGCTCGGGTCACACTTGGAGTATCCCTGGCCTAGGTCACACTGGGAATATCTCCGGCCCGGGTCACACTGGGAATATCTCCGGCCCGGGTCACACTGGGAATATCTCCGGCCCGGGTCACACTGGGAATATCTCCGGCCCGGATCACACTGGGAATATCTCTGGCCTGGATCACACTGGGAATATCTCCGGCCCGGGTCACACTGGGAATATCTCCGGCCCGGGTCACACTGGGAATATCTCTGGCCCGGGTCACACTGGGAATATCTCTGGCCTGGGTCACACTGGGAGTATCCCTGGCTCCGGCCCGGGTCACACCGGGTGAGCGGTTGTCCGGGAGAATTGTAACTTGCAAGGTGCGTAAGAGGACGCAGCCGGAGATGCTGGTCTGGCTCCGGAATTATCGCAGTTCACAAGCGGCGATTAGAGGCTGGTCTCCTTGTCACCTGGCGGCAGGCCCGGTGATGAGGCTGCCAGTGTAACATGCAGAGGCTCCGGGGCCCGATTATCCTGGTCCCTGCCAAACCACTGGACAGTGTGAGTTAGGGGATGGCCCCCTGACCCTGGGTACTGAGGCAGGGTGCGAGGAGGAATTCCCAGGGAGCCTGGGTCTGGGCTCCCTGTTGCCTCCAGATGCTGCTCACATCGATCGGCATCGAGCCATTCAAGGCTCAAGACCCTCTGAGAGACACAAGTTCCTTTTGCTTTGCTCAAATCTGGGTCACTCTTGTGTAAAAACACAAGTCATTAAACAATGTCAACTTGCACACATTTATTGAAAAAAGGGCTAATTTATATAATTTTTAAAAATCAGAGGGATAGATTATAAATAAACATAGAAACATGGAAAAAATAGAAAATAGGTGCAGGAGTAGGCCATTTGGCCCTTCGAGCCTGCACCACCATTCAATAAGATCATGGCTGATCATTCCCTCAGTACCCCTTTCCTGCTTTCTCTCCATACCCCTTGATCCCTTTAGCCGTAAGGGCCATATCTAACTCCCTCTTGAATATATCCAGTGAACTGGCATCAACAACTCTCTGCGGTAGAGAATTCCACAGGTTTATAACTCTCTGAGTGAAGAAGTTTCTCCTCATCTCAGTCCTAAATGGCCTACCCCTAATCCTAAGACTATGTCCCCTGGTTCTGGACTTCCCCAACATCGGGAACATTCTATCCGCATCTAACCTGTCCAGTCCCGTCAGAATTTTATATGTTTCTATGAGATCCCCTCTCATCCTTCTAAACTCCAGTGTATAAAGGCCCAGTCGATCCAATCTCTCCTCATATGTCAGTCCAGCCATCCCGGGAATCAGTCTGGTGAACCTTCGCTGCACTCCCTCAATAGCAAGAATGTCCTTCCTCAGATTAGGAGACCAAAACTGAACACAATATTCCAGGTGAGGCCTCACCAAGGCCCTGTACAACTGCAATAAGACCTCCCTGCTCCTATACTCAAATCCCCTAGCTATGAAGGCCAACATACCATTTGCCTTCTTCACCACCTGCTGTACCTGCATGCCAACTTTCAATGACTGATGTACCATGAAACCCAGGTCTCGCTGCACCTCCCCTTTTCCTAATCTGCCGCCATTCAGGTAATATTCTGCCTTCGTGTTTTTGCCCCCAAAGTGGATAACCTCACATTTATCCACATTATACTGCAACTGCCATGCATTTGCCCACTCACCAAATCTGTGCAAGTCACCCTGCAGCCTCTTAGCGTCCTCCTCACAGCTCACACTGCCATCCAGTTTAGTGTCATCTGCAAACTTGGAGATATTACTCTCAATTCCTTCATCGAAATCATTAATATATATTGTAAAGAGCTGTAAACACATCAAACAAGATGGTAATTGGAAAGACTAAGACATTGGGTGGGAGTGTGGTCCTGCAGTGGTTCATGAGAACACGTCTTCATAATCCCATTGCAGCAGTTTGAGAATTGGAATTCAGATTAAAAATCTGGAAATGAAAAGCCGCTCTCAGTAAGCGTGACCGTGAATATGTCGGATTGTCATAAAACCCCAACTGGTTCAGTGATATCCCTCAGTGAAGGAAACCTGCTGTCCTTACCCGGTCTGGGCCTATAGGTGACTCCAGTCCACACCAGCGTGGTTGACTTATCACTGCCCTGTGACGTGGCAGAGCGACACGCTCAGTTGTATTACCACCTACTCAGGGCAACAACCAGTGATGCCTACATCCCGAGAATGAGTTATTTTTAATTCCCCCTCCGCTGTGACAAACACGAGAGGAATTTCTCCTCCAAGGGGGAAAATATCGGGTTCTTTGCGCCTCGTTAGAGCACCAATGGGGCGCGAACAACCTTTCGCCCTGGTGCCACTAACGACTCTCGCTAAATTCCTCAGGGGATTAGCAGTGGCATGAACCGGCAGTGCCCCGGGCTGACGCGGCAACGTGATGACATCATCACCGTGTGCAGCGACTGCCGTCGCCCCGGAGTGAACATTCGGCCCATGAAGCTTGCAGATGGAGGGGTCTGTGTCGTGACCTTGCTGCCTGGCACATCGCCCCTTGGTCCTCCAGCGATGGCCATGTCTCCCCCTGCAGAGTCAGCGGCTTGGCACTGCCCTTTACTGAAAGCGGCGGGCTCTGCCTACCCCCAGCGTGACATGACCCACCGAGATGGTGCGCTGCTGTTCCTGTCGGGGCGGTAAGCCCAATACCGCTCACCGGGCGCGTCCTCTCCACCTGGCGCAGGAACTGCCGCCTCGCGCTGTGGGGCGGTACCGAATTATTGGCCTCGAGAGTCTGGATATGCCTAGAAACTGGAAACAGGTTTAAAACAAAGGAACGGTTTGTATTTATATAGCACCTTTCACTACCTCAGGACATCCTAAAGCGCTTTACAGCCGATGAAGTACTTTCGGAGTGTAGTCACTGTTGTAATGTGGGAAACGCAGCAGCCAATTTGCACACAGCAAGCTCCCACACACAGCAATATGATAATGACCACATAATCTGTTTTAGTGATGTTGATTGAGGGATAAATATTGGCCCCAGGACACTGGGGATAACTCCCCTGCTCTTCTTTAAAATTGTGCTATTGGATTTTTACGTCCATCTCAGAGGGCAGACGGGGCCTCGGTTTAACATCTCATCTAAAGGATGGCACGTCAGATGATACAGCACTCATAGGGGCAGTACTGAGGGAGTACTGCGCTGTCGGAGGGGCAGTACTGAGGGAGTGCTGCACTGTCGGAGGGGCAGTACTGAGGGAGTACTGTGCTGTCGGAGGGGCAGTACTGAGGGAGTGCCACACTGTCGGAGCGGCTGTATTTCAACATTCGATTCACTGGTGATGCAATCACTGCTTGATGTCTTTGTGCCCGAAATGGGGTTAATTAATTCTTACCCCCAAAATCTCTCTTTATTTAAAAGAAGCGGAAGTTTGTTTTCCTGTTATTATGAGTCCTATATTATGGCAGGTTTCATCTTTGAGCTGTAAAATATTCAATGAATTTTCGTCAGTTGACAGCAGCATGTAAACTCTGCTCCCCTCTTGTCCTTCCCCATCTGGTCTCTATTTGGGAAAAGTGGCACCTTAAATTAACTGTGAGTCAACCGAAAGGTCATTTGCCATCTGGGTAAATATTAATTGATCAGCTGGACATTGAGAAATGTTTAGTGCCTGTACAGGATTCCCATAACAACCAGCTTTCCATCACACACTCTACTCTGGGGGCAGTGATGGAGACAGGATGTTACTCAGGCAAGCTCTTCCTGTTGCAGATATAAATAGCGGTTTTGTACCAAGCCACTAATGTTACTGTTAAGGAGTTTATTTTGGGGAGCAGAGGGGATCTGGGTAAGCAGTCAGTGCTTGCTGCAGGAACCCCCTGTCCTCAGTAACATCACAATCTGAACACACTGAGTTCAGTGAAGCTCTCAGCCCCAGGACATCGTTGCAGGGGCTCCTCCGTGACGTGTCCTAGGCCCAGAACAACATAAGAATTAGGAGCAGGAGTCGGCCATACGGCCCCTCTAGCCTGCTCCGCAATTCAATAAGATCATGGCTGGTCTGATCATGGACTCAGCTCCACTTCCCTGCCCGCTCCCCATAACCCTTGGCTCCCCTATAGTTCAAGATCTGTCTCTCTCCACCTTGAATATATTCAATGACCCAACCTCCACAGCTCTCTGGGATGGAGAATTCCAAAGTTTCATGACCCTTTGAGAGAAGAAATTCCTCCTCATCTCTGCCTTAAATGGGCGGCCCTTTATTCTGAAACAATGCCCCCTAGTTCTAGATTCCCCATCAGTGGAAACATCCTCTCTACATCTACCCTGTCAAGTCCGCTCAGCATCTTATATGGGTCAATAAGATCACCTCTCATCTAAACTCCAATGAGTACAGGCCCAACCTGCTCAACCTTTCCACATAAGCCTACCCCTCATCTCAGGAATCAACCTCATGAACCTTACGTGAACTACCTCCAAAGCATGTATATCCTTCCTTAAATACGGAGACTATCTTCAGCTGCTTCATCAATGACCTTCCCTCCATTATAAGGTCAGAAGTGGGATGTTCGCTGATGATGGCACAGTGTTCAGTTCCATTCACAACTCCTCAGATAATGGAGAGGTCCGTGCCCACATGCAGGAAGCCCTGGACAACATTCAGACTTGGGCTGATAAGTGGCAAGTAACATTCCCACCATACGAGTGCCAGGCAATGATCATCTCCAACAAGCGAGAGTCTAACCATCGCCCCTTGATATTCAACACCATTACCATCGCCGAATCCCCCACCATCAACATCCTGGGGGTCACCATTGACCAGAAACTTAACTGGACCAGCCACATAAATACTGTGGCAGCAAGAGCAGGTCAGAGGCTGGGTATTCTGCGGCGAGTGTCTCATCTCCTGACTCCCCAAAGCCTCCCCACCATCTACAAGACACAAGTCAGGAGTGTGATGGAACACTCCCCACTTGCCTGAATGAGTGCAGCTCCATCAACACTCAAGAAGCTCAACACCATCCAGGACAAAGCAGCTGCTTGATCAGCCCCCCATCCACCACCTTCAACACTCACTCCCTCCACCACCGGCGCACCGTGGCTGCAGTGTGTACCATCTACAAGATGCACTGCAGCAACTCGCCAAGGCTTCTTTGGCAGCACCTTCCAAACCCGCGACCTTTACCAGCTAGAAGGACAAGGGCAGCAGGCGCATGGGAACACCACCACCTCCACGTTCCCCTCCCAGTCACACACCGTCCTGACTGGGAAATATATCGGCCGTTCCTTCATCGTCGCTGGGTCACAATCCTGGAACTCCCTCCCTAACAGCACTGTGGGAGCACCTTCACCACACGGACTGCAGCGGTTCAAGAAGGCGGCTCACCGCCACCTTCTCAAGGGGCAATTAGGGATGGGCAATAAATGCCAGCCTTGCCAGCGATGCCCACATTCTGTGAATAAAATAAATCAGGAGGGACTGCGGGTAGTGTCTGATATTTGCAGCAGTCAGCTGACACCAACATAGACTGACCAACACCAATCCATTCTCCGACCAGGGAAGGCTATGATGGTCCTATTAGTTTCTCTATGAACAAATTTGAATGCCGTCTGTCAGCTACCCTGCTATGTGCTGTTTGAATTTATAGTAAGAAACATTTATTTTTAATCTAAGAAAATTCCAGTTTCAAGTAAATCGCTAGTTCGGCTTTAGCTGGAACTTTGTGTACAATTCTGGGCATCGCACTGTGAGAGGGCTGTCAGGACCCACGAGAAGGTGCGGAGGAGATTTACCAGAATGGTATGGGGATGAGGGACTTCAGATTAGGGAAGCTGGGTTGTTCTCCTCAGAGCAGGGAAGGTGAAGGGGAAATTTAATGAGGTGTTCAAAATCATGGGGGGTTGACAAAATCGATAAGGAGCAAGTGTTTCCTTTGGCAAAATGGTCAATAACCAAAGGATACAGATCTATGATATTTGGCCAAAGAACCGGGCGAGAGATAAGGGGACATTTTTTTAACACAGCGAGTTATGATCTGGAACAAGCTGCCTGAATGGATGTTGGGAATAGATTCAATAGTAATTTTCAAATGGTAATTTGGATAAATATTTGAAGGGGATGAATTTGCAGGGCTATGGGGAAGGATCAGGGGAGTGGAATTTATTGGATCACACAGGCATGATGGGCCAAATGGCCTCCTTCTGTGCTGTATCAGTCTATGATTCTATCAAGTAAAAAGTCTTACTACTTTGTGAGCTAAAAGTGTAGTGAGGTGCACCTGTTGTATATTTGTGGAATAAGGGACTGTTACAAGTTCAGGTCTGCCTCAGATATTCTCTTGGGTACAATGGCACTGCTCACTTCCATAACGGTCCCAGCATCTTATGTTCGGGAGTGTGTCCATACTGTTGGATATCTTTTGGATGAGACATTAAACTCAGGCCCAACCTGCCCTCTCAGGTGGACATAAAGGACCCCACAGCACTATTTCCAAATGGAGCCGTTCCATTTTTGCTTCAACTTTGGCAGTCACGGAGAGTTAAAACTCCCTCTCTAAAGTTTAAACACCAGTAGTTCCCTGATATCTTAAGTTGTTGACACTAACAGATCTTGTTGTGGTTTGGGATCGATCCCGAATGAGGTAACAGCACAAAGTACATGCCTTTACAAATTCTCGGGACAATACCGGGGACTGAGCAAGATAAGAATGATCAGGACGGACTCTCCTGGGTCTCAGGGCAGTTTGGCAGTGATTGAAAGACACGGGAACCATAGACCTTGCTTTCAGCAGCCTTTGGTAAAGAGGAAAGCTGACTCTGCTCTTGGCCTGCCAGTGTTTGCCGCTGATATTGTGTACCACACACACAGAGGTGTCTACTTCTTACCAAGGACACCCCTCAGCTCAGTGTACACAGAAATAATAAAACTATAAAATTAAAATCGCACAAACTGAAGCAGCGGGGATTCCAGGCCAGGCAACAATGGTGCCAGAATGAGGAGATCCACTTTAATGAGATTCCAATAGTTAACGGCCCGTTGAATGAGTATTTTACCTTCTCTCCGGCTCCTCGCATTTGATTCCCTGTAACGTGGACCCCATTAAAGTTAAGATTCCTGTCTGTGTAACAATCCATCGCTTTGCCAGAGGGTGAATGCTTGGACACACATCAGTACTGGATTCTCTGAGCCCTCTTTAAGGTCCCCGAGAGACAGTAGATCAGAGGGACCCGAGTACCGTGTCTGCCTGCAGCAATATCAGAAATGGAGCAGCAAGCACTCGATGCTGAGAGGAAGGGATTAAGGTTAGGGGGACAGCACAGCCCACAATTCACTCCACAAGATGTTTGTCATTGCTTTATTTTTCTCACTAAAATTTGAACAAAGCAGACCTTGACAATTGTTTGTAAAGAAATGTAACTACTTTTAAACATGCTTAACATGGTGCATGGGCATTTTGCCACCCCACATAAGAAATAGGAGCAGGAGTCGGCCATTCGGCCCCTCGAGCCTGCTCCGCCATTCAATAAGATCATGGCTGATCTGATCATGGACCCAGCTCCACTTCCCCACCCGCTCCCCATAACCTTATCGTTCAAAAATCTGTCTATCTCCGCCTTAAATATATTCAATGACCCAGCCCCCACAGCTCTCTGGGGCAGAGAATTCCACAGATTCACCACCCTCTCAGATGAAATTCCCATCTCAGTTTTAAATGGGCGGCCCCTTATTCTGAAACGATGCCCCCTAGTTCTAGATCCCCCCACGAGGGGAAACATCGTCTCGGCATCTACCCTGTCCAGCCCCCTCAGAATCTTATACGTTTAGATTCTGAGATATGTGATCATTCTCTCCTTCCTCCAACCTCTTACTCTAGCAGAACCTCTTTTATTGCTAATTTCTCAATACTACGACGATCATTTCTCAGCTGAAATTTCCCCTCTTATCCCTTCCAAGCTTGAGTCCTCCGACTTACGCATTCCTTCTCTTCACTGAAACGTCGGTGTTCAAACCAAGATTAATCGTACCGTATCTCCTACTCGAACTCTTTATTTCCCAGGATCTTAAAACTGTGCAACTTCTTATCTGTGTCAGTCTAAATCATCCTCCTACAAGTTGCAGGTGCTGGAGCCTACACCTGGTAACTCTAACCTCCGACCTTGTGGTCCTGCTCTGTGGGTCTCAGCCACCCCCTTGGTACACTCATAATAAAGGATGAAACTGAGTACTGTGTGTAATGAGCAAGTGTGACCTTAGTACATAACACCCCTGTCCTTCACTTCCAAAAAATATCAATTGAAATAATTCCGTACTCGGTTTGCACTTAAAGCACTTCCACTTCAGACTGTTGCCAAAAATGGTTGGCAATGATTTTAGCTTCACGTAAACTTTTCATTGTTTCTCGATGTGTTCTTTCACGTTTCTCTCCCATCAGAAACAGGCGATGGAATGACATGATGAGAGATCAGAAAAAACATCGATACAAACGACAGCAGAGAGTGGAAGGGTTTGTCGAGTGGCAAAGCCATATTTGCTTCAATACATTTCTGTTGGTCTCCTTCGCTATGCCATTGCGGGGAAAGCAGCATTGCCATTGGCTGTCCCACGAATGGGGTCACAGGTGACCACCTTCTATTACCTTGTGCTGATATAACTATCTCTCCCACTGCACTGCCTCCTGAGCCCGGTCCCAGTCCATACCATCAGGCTGCTCAGGTCCTGATTCAGTCACAGCCATCTCCAGCTGAACATCGGATTGTCTGATTCCAATGCTTCCCATCGCCTGCCATAACCCACTCCCCCTATCCCCTGTGCCAGACTGAACACAGACCACACCAAACTCTGGAGCCTTTCTCGACACTGAACTCAACTTCAAACCTCACATTCTATCCATTACCAGGACTCCTGTGACCTATCGCAGATTCTCCACCAATGAGAGCCTTTCCCATGTTTCTGCCAACCCTAGATGTCAATACTTCAATGTCCCTCTCACTGGTCTCCCATCCTCCATAAATTCCAACCGGTTCACAATGCAGCCACCATACCCTGTCCACTGTTCACTCCCCATCTTCACTGATCTACATTGGCTCCCAAACCCTCTTACAATGAAAATGTTAAATTCTTGTCCTCATCTTCAAATCTAATCATGGGCTTTTCCCGTCACCCTCCTCTGGCTTCAGTCCTCCAAACCTGGCTTTTTGTACATCAGCCCCTACCCTTTTCCCCACTTTTGGTGGTGGAGGCTTTAGCCCTTTCAACCCTGATCTCTGCAACTTGCTCTCTAAACTCTTCCATCGCTCCACTTCTCTTCAGAGCTGTGGGGAAAGGGCAGGGGATTGGGACTAATTGGATTTCTCTTTCACAGAGCCGGCACACCCAGGCTTGGGCTGACAAGTCGCAAGTAATATTCACTCCAACAAAAGAGAGTCTAACCATTGCCCCTTGACATTCAATTACCATCACTGAATCCCCCACCATCAACATCCTGGGGGTCACCATTGACCAGAAGCATAACTGGACCAGCCACATAAATACTGTGGCTACAAGAGCGGATCAGAGGCTGGATATTCTGCGGCGAGTGTCTCACCTCCTGACTCACCAAAGCCTTTCCACCATCTACAAGACACAAGTCAGGAGTGTGATGGAACACTCTCCACTTGCCTGGATGAGTGCAACTCCAACAACACTCAAGAAGCTCGACATCATCCAGGACAAAGCAGCCGCTTGATTGGCCCCCCATCCACCACCTTCAACATTCACTCCCTCCACCACCGGCGCACCGTGGCTGCAGTGTGTACCATCTACAAGATGCACTGCAGCAACTCGCCAAGGCTTCTTCAGCAGCACCTCCCAAACCCACCACCTCTACCACCTAGAAGGACAAGGGCAGCAGGGCCATGGGAACACCACCACCTCCACGTTCCCCTCCCAGTCACACACCATCCTGACTGGGAAATATATCGGCCGTTCCTTCATCGTCGCTGGGTCACAATCCTGGAACTCCCTCCCTAACAGCACTGTGGGAGCACCTTCACCACACGGACTGCAGCGGTTCAAGAAGGCGGCTCACCACCACCTTCTCAAGGGGCAATTAGGGATGGGCAATAAACGCCGGCCTTGCCAGCGATGCCCACATCCCAGGAATGAATTTTTTTAAAATTACCTTCTTCTATGTTCTAAAACTCTGTGATTCTGTCTAAAACCTTGGCAAATCCCACCTTTCTAACCAAGCTGTTTGGTCTCCCGTCCTAATTGCTCCTGCCATGGTTCAGCTTCAGTTCCCATATTGATGGTGATTATTTTCTCCTTCTCGCTGTAAAGTGCCTTGGGATTTTTTTAAATGTTAAAACTGTTTTATAACTGCAAACTGTTGTTATTGTAAAACCGAATTAAACGGCCCTGCGATGGTTGAATTAGTCAGTGTATTTCTCCAATATTGAAACATGTTGCGTCTGGAAAGTGCCAGTTCCCATTGCCAGTCTGCACATTGCCAATCTGGACCAGGCCAGCACCAGAGGTGCTGCAGTCAGTCTGAACAGGACTTGGGCAATGGTCGGCAGGATTGCTCAGTACCTGTGTCCCAGTGCTCACTGCCACAATGTACAGGTGTGCTGTGGAGGACAGGTCTGGCTCAAGCTCTGTCCAACCTCCATGGTCACATATCCCGAACCTGTCGGGGCCCAGCCCGCAGGCGATGGATGGACACATGGGCTGGGATCCTGGAGACGGCCCCGTACCCATGGACCGAGCCGCAGGTGAGTCAGCACCATTCAGAACTGGAGAGCACCAGATCCAGCCCCTTTTCAACCCACCCCCTCCTCCTCGCCAACACAAGCAAGCGTAGTAAATATGGATTTTAAATGTTTGAGGGTCTGATGAACATTCTCACAAGCTTCTGAAAAAAAAGCAGCAATGAAATTGTTTTAATTTTTATTTTAACCTCACCCACCAGCGCAGAAAAAAAATTAAAATATTAAAATAAAAGAGGGGTGGGAAAGAGAATATTTAAAGAGAAAGAGTGAGACAATGTTTTCATTTAAAATGATCCACATTCATATTCTGTGGAGGGTGTTGGTGAGCAGGGAAGATGGACATACAATTAAGCTCACTTGTTGTATATTAATATAGATTCTTGACATCTTTCACAGACCTCAGGCTGTCATCTTTTTGTCTGCCTTAATTGAAAATTAATGGTTAGTGTGTTGCCATGGTAATAAAGTCATTGGTCGCAAATAGCGCTCACATCTCAAGAAGGCACCAGTGGCATTGTTTGTCCTGGGTGACCTTGGGAGTTCAGAGATATTGAAGGAGAAATGGGGGTTGAATATTGCCAATCCGAGCAAGACATGAAAAAAAACTTATTGCGTGTTGTGTATAGAAAAACTGAAATGAAAGTGTCAAGGCAGAGAGAAGGAGAATTATACTCGAGTACAAAGCAGGGAAGTTACATCTTTTCATTGGATCCTGTCTATTGCCTGGCGGAGATTGGAGTGTGATGCTGTAGTCGGGTATATTATACCTTCATAATACAGAGCGGAGCACCGGGAACTCGTGTTGCACGACAGATGATAGGAGCTGATTGTCGCTTTGTCCCACTGAAAGAGTTATCTGAACTAGGGCATCAATTTAGGTCGGACAAGGGAAAAGGATTTAAAAATATAACTGTAAGATGTGGCAGAACAAAAACATCACAACGTTAAGGAAATCAGAGAGAGAAGCAGATAGCTGTAAAAGGGAAAGGAGAGAGCGAGGGAAGGAGCTTGGGGTAAGACACATCCATATACAGACCCACACACAGACCCATGCACAGACCCACACAGAGACACACACAGACCCACACACAGACCCACACAGAGACACACACATACCCACACACAGACTCATACAGAGACACACACACACATACTCACACACACACAGACCCACACACTGACCCACACACAGACCCACACACACATACTCTCACACACACACAGACACACACACACAGAAACCCACACACAGTCCCACACACAGACACACACACACAGACACACACACACACAGACCCACACACAGACCCACACACAGACCCACACACACACACACACAGAGACACACACAGACACACACACACACACACACAGACACACACACAGACACAGAGACACAAACAGAGACACGCACACACACACAGACACACACAGACACACACACACATACAGACACACACACATAGACACACACACAGACACACACACACACACAGACACACACACATACTCACACACACACAGACCCACACACAGAGACACACACACACACACAGACCCACACACAGACACTCACACATACTCTCTCACACACAGACAGAGACACACACACATACATACTCACACACACACATACTCACACACAAACAGACCCACACACATAGACACACACACACATATATTCACACACAGAGACAGAGACACACACATACTCACACACACACACAGACCCACACACAGAGACACACACACACACTCTCTCACACACAGACAGAGACACACACACATACATACTCACACACACACAGACCCACACAAAGAGACACACACACACATACTCACACACACGCACAGATACTCACACACACACATACTCATACACAGACCCATACACAGAGACACACACACACACATACTCACACACACACCGAGATACTCACACACACACATACTCACACACACACAGACCCACACAGACACACACACACACACACACACTCTCTCACACACAGACAGAGACACACACACACATACTCACACACACACAGACCCACACACATAGTCACAGACACACACACACACACTCTCACACACAGAGACACACACAGATAGACACACTCACACCCACACATACCCGCAAAACACATATATATACAGACCCACACATAGAGATACACACCGATACATACATAGTCACAGACACACACACACTCTCTCACATACACACAGAGACACACACACACGTACTCACACACACACTCACACCCACACATACCCACAAAACACATCCATATACAGGCCCACACACAGAGATACACACCGATACACACAGAGTCACAGACACACACACACAGACACTCTCTTACACACACACTCACACACTCGCACACACATTCACACATACACTCACACACACACCTACACAGACACAGACACACGCACACACACACAAACACACAGGGACACATACATAAAGACATGCACTCAGTCACAACATGCAGACACACGCAGAGACACTCGCACATGTACAGAAACTCAATGCACAGATACAACACACAGACACACACACCCACTCACATGCACGTGCAAATGCACACACATAACCATGCTTATACACACATAGGTATATAAGCATAGATATATATGCATACTGATAAATGCACAGATATATATACACACAGATATATACACAGACAGATATATACACACAGATATATATACACACAGATATATATACACACAGAAATATACACATACTGATATATACACACACAGATATATACACATACAGATATATACACACAGATATATATAGACACAGATATATATATACACACAAATATATATATACATACAGATATATACACATACAGATATATACACACAGATATATATACACACAGATACATATATATATATACACAGATATATATATACATACAGATATATATACACACAAATATATATACACACACAGATATTAACACGGATGTATATTCAGACACATAGAGAATGATATTGAGCAAGCAGGGTAGGATTGACCAGTGAGCAGAATCAGACTGCGACTATCACCATTTCAGACTGACATTTTTAGTTATTTCACAAATTCACAAACTCAGCAAACTCGAGATCTCCCCGGACTCGGGCTGACTCTTATAGTCAGTCCATCAGAAAAATCAATGCTTGGTTGATTTTAGATTTAGTGTAAATTAACTGACAAAAAGGGATCCATGTGGAGAGAGAGGGAGCTGAAGTTACAATACTTAGTAGGTCAGGGCTCTGAGAGGCTGGCCGTGACCAGAGAGAGCAGGGAAGGCAAGCAGCAGTTGGTCAAAAGAGAATGCCTGAGCTGGGGGCTCAGGCAAGGGTGGGAGCCACGAGCCAAAGTCACAAGTCAATCTCCTGCAGATCAGGGTGTCTACACACTGCCCAGCTCTGCCTTGGACAAGAGAGGGAATGTTAATGGCCAAACATAGAAACATAGAAATTAGGTGCAGGAGTAGGCCATTTGGCCCTTCGAGCCTGCACCACCATTCAATAAGGTCATGGCTGATCATTCCTTCAGTACCCCTTTCCTGCTTTCTCTCCATACCCCTTGATCCCTTTAGCCGTAAGGGCCATATCTAACTCCCTCTTGAATATATCCAATGAACTGGCATCAACAACTCTCTGCGGCAGGGAATTCCACAGGTTAACAACTCTATGAGTGAAGAAGTTTCTCCTCATCTCAGTCCTAAAAGGCCTACCCCTTATCCTTAGACTGTGTCCCCTGGTTCTGGACTTCCCCAACATTGGGAACATTCTACCCGCATCTAACCTATCCAGTGCCGTCAGAATTTTATATGTTTTTATGAGATCCCCTTTGATCCTTCTAAACTCCAGTGAATACAGGCCCAGTTGATCCAGTCTCTCCTCATATGTCAGTCCTGCCATCCCTGGAATCAGTCTGGTGAACCTTCGCTGCACTCCCTCAATAGCAAGAATGTCCTTCCTCAGATTAGAAGACCAAAATTGAACACAATATTCGAGGTGGGGCCTCACCAAGGCCCTGTACAACTGCAGTAAGACCTCCCTGCTCCTATACTCAAATCTCCTAGCTATGAAGGCCAACATACCATTTGCCTTCTTCACCGCCTGCTGTACCTGCATGCCAACTTTCAATGACTGATGTACCATGACACCCAGGTCTCGTTGCACCTCCCCTTTTCCTAATCTGCCGCCATTCAGATAATATTCTGCCTTCGTGTTTTTGCCCCCAAAGTGGATAACCTCACATTTATCCACATTATACTGCATCTGCCATGCATTTGCCCACTCACCTAACCTGTCCAAGTCACCCTGCAGCCTCTTAGCATCCTCCTCACAGCTCACACCACCACCCAGCTTAGTGTCATCTGCAAACTTGGAGATATTACATTCAATTCCTTCATCTAAATCATTAATGTATATTGTAAATAGCTGGGTTCCCAGCACTGAGCCCTGCGATACCCCACTAGTCACTGCCTGCCATTCTGAAAAGGACCCGTTTATCCCGACTCTCTGCTTCCTGTCTGCCAACCAGTTCTCTATCCACATCAGTACATTACCTCCAATACCATGTGCTTTAATTTTGCACACCAATCTCTTGTGTGGGACCTTGTCAAAAGCCTTTTGAAAGTCCAAATACATCACATCCACTGGTTCTCCCATTTCCAATCTACCAGTTACATCCTCAAAAAATTCCAGAAGATTTGTCAAGTATGATTTCCCTTTCATAAATCCATGCTGACTTGGACTAATCCCATCACTGCTTTCCAAATGCGCTGCTATTTCATCATTAATAATTGATTCCAACATTTTCACCATGACTGATGTCAGGCTAACCGGTCTATAATTATCCGTTTTCTCTCTCCCTCCTTTTTTAAAAAGTGGTGTTACATTAGCTACCCTCCAATCCATAGGAACTGATCCAGACTGCTGGAAAATGATCACCAATGCATCCACTATTTCTAGGGCCACTTCCTTAAGTACTCTGGGATGTAGACTATCAGGCCCCGGGGATTTATCGGCCTTCAATCCCATCAATTTCCCTAACACAATTTCCCGCCGAAAAAAGGATTTTCTTCAGTTCCTCCTTCTCACTAGACCCTCGGTCCCCTAGTACTTCCAGAAGGTTATTTGTCTTCCTTTGTGAAGACAGAACCAAAGTCAGAACTGGTCTGTCATTTCTTTGTTCCCCATTATAAATTCACCTGAATCTGACTGCAAGGGACCTACATTTGTCTTCACTAATCTTTTTCTCTTCACATCTCTATGGAAGCTTTTGCAGTCAGTTTTTATGTTCCCGGCAAGCTTCTTGTACTCTATTTCCCCCTCCTAATTAAACCCTTTGTTCTCCTCTGCTGAATTCTAAATTTCTCCCAGTCCTCCGGTTTGCTGCTTTTTCTGGCCAATTTATATGCCTCTTCCTTGGATTTAACACGATTCTTAATTTCCCTTGTTAGCCACGGTTGAGCCACCTTCCCCGTTTTATTTTTACTCCAGACAGGGATGTACAATTGTTGAAGTTCATCCATGTGACCTTTAAATGTTTGCCATTGCCTATCCACCGTCAACCCTTTAAGTATCATTCGCCAGTCTAATCTAGCCAATTCACGTCTCATACCATCGAAGTTACCTTTCCTTAAGTTCAGGACCCTAGTCTCTGAATTAACTGTCACTCTCCATCTTAATAAAGAATGCTACCATATTATGGTCACTCTTCCCCAAGGGGTCTCGCACAACAAGATTGCTAATTAGTCCTTTCTCATTACACATCACCCAGTCTAGGATGGCCAGCTCTCTAGTTGGTTCCTCGACATATTGGTCTAGAAAACCATCCCTAATACACTCCAGGAAATCCTCCTCCCCCGTATTGCTACCAGTTTGGTTAGCCCAATCTATATGTAGATTAAAGTCGCCCATGATAACTGCTGGACCTTTATTGCACGCATCCCTAATTTCTTGTTTGATGCAATCCCCAACCTTACTACTACTGTTTGGTGGTCTGTACACAACTCCCACTAGCGTTTATTGACCTATTCTGCAGCTCCACCCATACCGATTCCACATCATCCAAGCTAATGTCCTTCCTTACTATTGCATTAATTTCCTCTTTAACCAGCAATGCTACCCCACCTCCTTTTCCTTTCTGTCTATCCTTCCTGAATGCTGAATACCCCTGGATGTTGAATTCCCAGCCTTGGTCACCCTGGAGCCTTGTCTCCGTGATTCCAATTATATCATATTCATTAATTGCTGCCTGTGCAGTTAATTCGTCCACCTTATTATGAATACTCCTCGCATTGAGGCACAGAGCCTTCAGGCTTATCTTTTTAGCACACTTTGCCCCTTTAGAATTTTGCTGTAATGTGGCCCTTTTTGATTTTTGCCTTGGATTTCTCTGCCCTCCACTTTCATTTTTCTTCTTTCTATCTTTTGCCTCTGCCCCCATTCTACTTCCCTCTGTCTCCCTGCATAGGTTCCCATCCCCCTGCCATATTAGTTTAACCCCTCCCCAACAGCACTAGCAAACACTCCCCCTAGGATATTGGTTCCGGTCCTGCCCAGGTGCAGAACGTCCGGTTTGTACTGGTCCCACCTCCTCCAGAACCGGTTCCAATGTCCCAGGAATTTGAATCCCTCCCTTTTGCACCACTCCTCAAGCCACGTATTCATCTGAGTTATCCTGCGATTCCTACTCTGACTAGCATGTGGCAAACATCCAGCTTGATTCAGAATCACCGGTATAGAAGGGGGCCATTGGGCTGTGTTAATGTTGGGGTGACTTCACCCACAGACGGTCTACTAGTATAAGTGTGAAGGCCAACAGTCCTGTCCCTTGGTGTATTTCAGAGGTACAACCACCAGACACCTCCTGGGTTAGAGTGCCACGTTGCTCCGTGAAGTATTATTGTGTTCAGTGCTGGACAGTTTCCCAACTATCTCAGGAACTTAGTCATCCATCGTATGGCAGGACAAAACAGAATCCTGACCCGCCTCGGGATCTTGTCATGCGCTGCGCTCCTGATTTTCCCGCGCAGTGAGATCCCAAACTCTGCCAGGACAGCAATGGGGAGTCATCAGGAAACTCCCTGCCGGTAACCAGGGTAGCAAAGTCTCTGTGAGTCACCCTGTCGGCAGAACATTCCCACTCAGCTCCCCGCCCCTCATGGTGCCGCAAGGCCATGGAGGCGAAGATGATGGAATCAAGGAGCTGGAGGATGGGGAACTAGTGAGGAGAAAGATGAAAGGTGAATCAGACGCCGTGCATGACAGGACTTGGACAGCAGAGATCTGGCTGCATCTGACCATGAAGGGGCTTCAGAGGATATGAGTTGAACATCCTGCCTATGTTGACCTGTCTTTGTCAGCTGTAGCTCAGTGGGCAGCACTGTCTTGCCTCTGAGCTGGAAGGCTGTGGATACAAGTCCCAATCAGCACAAAAATCTAGGCTGATGCTCCAGTGCAGTGCTGAGGGAGTGCTGCACTGTCGGAGGTGCCCCCTCAGATGGATGTAACTGTTCCCACGGCATGGGAGTTCTCCCCGGTGTACTGGTCAATATTTATTCCTCAATCAACATCACTAAAACAGATTATCCGGTCATTATCACGTTGCTGTGTGTGGGAGCTTGCTGTGCACAAATTGGCTGCTGCATTTCCCACATTACAACAGTGACGACACTCCAAAAGTACTTCATTGGCTGTAAAGCGCTTTGGGATGTCTGGTGGTTGTGAAAGGCACGATAGAAATGCAAGTCAGTCTTTCTTTTCCAAGAAGGCTGGATTGGAACTTGACCTGTTTACAGCATCTTCTGTTTTTTTTGTCAAGTCTGGAAGCGTGTACGGTGTGGATAAATCTTTCCGTCTCAGTTGGGGTAGAATATTGGAACAGGAGTAGTCCATTTAATCCCTCGAGTCTGTTCCGGAGAGTGGCGGCTAAGGCAGGCGGCATTGTGGAGATGGAAACGGGAAGGTCTTGGTGTTTATGATTAGGCTCAAACAGGACACTGAGGAGCAGTGAAGCTTGACCTCAATGCAATATGGCTCTAGGGGGAGGAAGAGCAGGTACACAGGAACACAGCAATCACTGGACCCAGAGCAGATACACAGGAACACAGCAATCACTGGACCCAGAGCAGGTACACAGGAACACAGGAATCACTGGACCCAGAGCAGGTACACAGGAACACAGCAATCACTAGACCCAGAGCAGGTACACAGGAACACAAGAATCACTGGACCCAGAGCAGGTACACAGGAACACAGCAATCACTGGACCCAGAGCAGGGACACAGGAACACAGCAATCACTGGACCCAGAGCAGGGACACAGGAACACAGGAATCACTGGACCCAGAGCAGGTACACAGGAACACAGCAATCACTGGACCCAGAGCAGGTAACATAGGAACATAAGTAACATGTCCTTACTACACAGTATAAATGCACACGAGGCCCATACTTGAGAGAAGATCACTCTGTGACCAGTTACCTTTATTGCCAAGACCTCAAGAGACAGACGATGGGTGGAGCTTCCCCCTTTATACCGGAAAGTCCAGGTTAGGAGTGTCTCCCACAAGATCGCCCCCTGTGGTCAGTGTCTCAAGGTGTACAACTTAGGTCAGCTTATACATGGGTTACAATGACAGTTGAATACATGACATCACCTCCCACCCAAAGTCTTATTGGGATCACAGATTGAGTCTCTCTGGTGGTTTAAGCTCCCTTGTAGAGCGCCTGAGTTGGGGCTCCGGTTGTTGGGCGCTGGCCTGAGTGTCTGCTGTTTGTGGTGTCTCAGGCCTGTCCAGACTGCCCACAGTGACTGGGCTCTCCTCCACTTGGTTCCGGTGTTTGGTCACCTGTGGTGGAGTGAACTCTATATCGTGTTCTTCCTCTGCTTCTTCTATGGGATTGCTGAACCTCCTTTTAGTTTGATCCACGTGTTTGCGGCAGATTTGTCCATTGGTAAGTTTAACTACCAAAACCCTACTCCCCTCTTTGGCAATCACAGTGCCTGCAAGCCATTTGGGCCCTCCAACGTAATTAAGGACAAAAACATGGTCATTGACATCAATACATCGTGCCCTCGCAATCCTGTCATGGTAGTCACATTGTGACTGACGCCTTCTCTCAATGATTTCTTTCATAGCAGGGTGTATAAGGGATAACCTGGTTTTGAGCGTCCTTTTCATTAGCAGCTCTGCGGGTGGAACCCCTGTGAGCGAGTGTGGTCGGGATCTATTGGCCAACAGGAGGCGTGATAAGCGGCTTTATAGGGAACCCCCTTGGATTCTGAGCATCTCCTGTTTGATTATCTGCACTGCTCGTTCTGCCTGGCCATTTGAGGCCGGCTTGAACGATGCTGTTCTGACATGATTGATCCCTTTGCCTGCCATGAAGTCCTGGAATTCAGTGCTTGTGAAGCACGGGCCATTGTCGCTAACCAAGACGTCCAGTAGACCATGGGCAGCGAACATTGCCCATAGACTTTCTACCGTGGCAGAGGATGTGCTTGAATTTAAAGTGGCACACGCAATCCATTTGGAGTAAGCGTCTACTACAACCAAAAACATTTTTCCCATGAAAGGACCTGCGTAGTCCACATGGATGCGTGACCATGGTTTGGCAGGCCAGGCCTAGGGGCTAAGGGGGGCTTCCCTGGGCACATTGCCCAGCTGAGCACAAGTGTTGCACCTGCGAACACAAAGTTCCAGATCTGCGTCTATCCCTGGCCACCAAACGTGTGACCTGGCAATTGCCTTCATCATGACAATGCCGGGTGCTCATTGTGAAGTTCTCTGATAAACACCTCTCTGCCCATCTGGGGCATGACGACTCGGTTTCCCCACAGTAGGCAATCGGCCTGAATCGAGAGTTCATCCTTGCGCCTATGAAAGGGTTTAAACTCCTCAGGGCATGCCCTGTACGTGGCTGCCCAGTCCTCATTCAGGACACATTTCTTAACTAAAGACAGTAGCGGGTCTTTATTTGTCCAGACTTTAATCTGATGGGCTGTCACAGGTGAGCCTTCGCTTTCAAAAGCTTCAACAGCCATGAGCATCTCAGCATCATGCTCAGTTGCCCCCTCAGTGGTGGCTAGTGGTAGCCTGCTGAGTGCATCGGCACAATTTTCATTGCCTGGTCTGTGCCGAATTGTGTAGTCATAGGCGGCTAACGTGAGTGCCCACCTCTGTATGCGGGCCGATGCATTTGCATTTATGGCCTTGTTGTCGGCCAAAAGGGACGTTAGGGGTTTGTGATCTGTCTCCAGCTCAAATTTCCTGCCAAACAGGTACTGGTGCATTTTTTTTACTGCATATACACATGCTAGTGCTTCCTTTTCTACCATCCCGTAGCCCCTTTCTGCCTGGGATAGACTTCTGGAGGCAGAAGCTACCAGCTGTAACTGACCCTTGGCATTGACATGCTGCAACACACACCCGACCCCATAGGACGACGCATCACACGTTAAAACTAGTTTCTTACACGGGTCATATAGCATTAACAGATTGTTGGAGCATAACAAGTTGCGTGCTCTATCAAAAGCCCTTTCCTGGCTGTCCCCCCAGACCCAATCGTGACCTTTGCGTAGGAGCACGTGTAGCAGCTCTAACAGCATGCTCAATTTGGGAAGAAATTTGTCAAAATAGTTCAGCAGCCCCAGGAATGAACGCAGCTCCGTCGTGTTACGGGGTCTGGGTGCTCTCTGGATTGCTTCCGTTTTGGACGCAGTGGGTCTGATCCCATCTGCTGCTACCCTCCTCCCCAGGAATTCTACCTCTGGAGCTAAGAAGACGCACTTTCTCCTTTTTCAGTCGCAGCCCTACCCGGTCCAGTCTGCACAGCACCTCCTCCAGGTTGTGGAGGTGTTCTTCAGTATCGCGACCCGTGATGAGGATGTCGTCCTGAAAAACCACCGTCCCTGGAATCGACTTGAGGAGGCTTTCCATATTTTGTTGAAAGGTCGCGGCGGCCGAGCGAATCCCGAACGGACATCTGTTATACTCAAACAACCCCTTGTGTGTTGTGCTGATGGTCAGCTTCTTCGACTCACTCGCCAGCTCCTGGGTCATGTAAGCTGAGGTCAGGTCCAATTTTGAAAAAAGTTTGCCACCGGATAGCGTCGCAAAGAGGTCCTCCGCTCTCGGTAGCAGGTACTGGTCTTGGAGTGACACCCGATTGATGGTGGCCTTGTAATCGCCTCATATCCTGACCGACCCATCCGCCTTGAGCACCGGCACGATCGGGCTCGCCCAGTCACTGAATTCGACTGGCGAGATGATGCCTTCCCTCAGCAGGCGGTCCAATTTGCCTTCTATCTTTTCCCGCATCACGTACGGCACCGCTCTGGCCTTGTGGTGCACTGGCCTGGCATCTGGGTTTATGTGAACCACTATCTTGGCCCCCATGAAAGTGCCGATGCCGGGTTGAAATAATGAGTCAAATTTGTCCAGGACCTGTGAGCATGATACTCGCTCCACAGAAGAAATTGCTTCGACATCGTCCCATTTCCAGTTCATGACAGCAAGCCAACTCCTCCCCAGTAGTGCGGGACCGTCCCCCGGGACAATCCAGAGTGGCAACCTGTTCTCCGAATCTTTGTGGGTCACAACTACCGTGGCGCTGCCTAGCACCGGAATGATCTCCTTTGTATATGTCCGTAGCTGTGCGTCAATCGGCAATAATTTTGGCCTCCTGGCCTTGGACACCCACAACCTTTCGAACTGTTTGATACTCATCAGGGACTGGCTGGCCCCCGTGTCTAGCTCCATTGATACTTGGATGCCATTGAGGAGCACTTTCATCATTATCGGTGGCGTCCTGGTATATGAACTGTATATGTGCTCCACATGAACTCGCTGAACTTCAGCTTCCAGCGATTTCCCCCAGAATTCATTTGGCCTCATAGGGCTTACATCGGGCCCGTCCTCCTCGTACATCAACCTGGCTGCAGGCTTCCTGCACACACGCGCCAAGTGACCGCTGACATTGCAGTTTCTGCAGGTATATTGCTGATACCTGCAAACTCTGGTTGGGCGTTTGCCTCCACACCTCCAACATGAGCTGGAGGCCCCATTGTTGGAAACAAAAAGTCCATTACTAGTCGATCGTCTCTGACTGTCTCTGTAACTGTCCTTAAGCGCACCATTAACAGGTGTTGATGGCCTCATTACTGGCCGCATTGTCCCTTGCGATGGCACGAATCGCTGTTCAGCTAGCCATTGTCTCTGTTGAATTCCCCCTTTGGGTTCGACTGCATGCTGGGGCATGTCTGATTGTCTTTGTCGGCCTAGAGAACTGTATGCCACGTTAACAATGTTGACTCCCTGGTCGTTTGCCGCATTTGAGCCAAGATCTTTGCCATAAATCATTCTGATCTCTTCCGCCCCTGAGATAATTGTCTGGATTATCAGAGCCACCACTTCCAAGATCAAGTCTTTGGTTTCAATCAGTTTCCTGGAAACCCCAGCGTGCCCGATGCTCTCAATAAAAAAGTCTCGCAGCATCTCCGCTCTGCATGCATCTGGGAACTTACATAGGTTCGCCAGTCGCCGGAGGTCTGCCACGAAGTCTGGAACGCTTTGCCCTTCTCGCCGCCGGTGCGTGTAAAACCGCTGTCTCGCCATGTGCATGCTGCTCGCCGGTTTAAGGTGTTCCCCGATCAACTTACTGAGCTCTTCGAACGTCTTGCCCGCCGGCTTCTCTGGCGCTAGAAGGTCCTTCATCAGAGAGTACGTCCTGGATCCACAAACCGTCAGGAGATGAGCCCTGCGTTTGTCGGCCGAATCCTGTCCCAACCATTCCTTAGTGACAAAACTTTGCTGTCATCTCTCAATCATCACCAACACAGTACCTCACTTCTGTGCTGCTAGTGGCCATGCTCGCGTGGTTTAAATCCCAGTTTCTCGTCACCAATAATATGACCTTACTATACAGTATAAATGCACATGAGGCCCATACTTGGGAGATGGTCACTCTGTGACCAGTTCCCTTTATTGCCAAGACCTCAAGAGACAGTTGGTGGGTGGAGCTTCCCCTTTTATACCGGAAAGTCCAGGTTAGGAGTGTCTCCCACAAGTTCTCTACCTGTGGTCAGTGTTCTCAAGGTGTACAACTTAGGTCAGCTTTTTCATGGGTTACAATGACAGTTGAATACATGACAATAAGAACATAAGAAATAGGAGCAGGAGTCGGCCATACGGCCCCTCGAGCCTGCGCCGCCATTTAATACGATCTTGGCTGATCCGATCATGGTCTCAGCTCCACTTCTCTGCCCGCTCCCCATAACCCCTTATTCCCTTATCGTTTAAGAAACTATCTATCTCTGTCTTAAATTTATTCAATGTCCCAGCTTCCACAGCTCTCTGAGGCAGCGAATTCCACAGATTTACAACCCTCAGAGAGAAGAAATTCATCCTCATCTGTTTTAAATGGGCGGCCATTTATTCTAAGATCGTGCCCCCTAGTTCTAGTCTCCCCCATCAGTGGAAACATCCTCTCTGCATCCACCTTGTCAAGCCCCCTCATAATCTTACACGTTTTGATAAGATCACCTCTCATTCTTCTGAATTCCAATGAGTAGAGGCCCAACCTACTCAACCTTTCCTCATTAGTCAACCCCCTGATCTCTGGATTCAACCGACTGAACCTTCTCTAAACAGCCTCCAAAGCAAGTATATCCTTTCTTAAATATGGAAACCAAAACTGCACGCAGTATTCTAGGTGTGGCCTCACCAATACCCTGTATAACTGTAGCAAGACTTCCCTGCTTTTATACTCCATTCCCTTTGCAATAAAGGCCAAGATACCATTTGCCTTCCTGATCACTTGCTGTACCTGCATACTCACCTTTTGTGTTTCATGTACAAGTACCCCCAGGTCCCGCTGTAATGCAATCTTATTCTATTTAAATAATAACTTGTTCTTCAATTTTTTTCTGCGAAAATGCATAACCTTACACTCTCCAACATTATACTTCATCTGCCAAATTGACCGGGATACCTGGTGCGAGATATCTGGTGCAGGATACCTGGTGCGGGATACCTGGTGCGAGATATCTGGTGCGGGATACCTGGTGCGAGATACCTGATGCGAGATACCTGGTGCGACATATCTGGTGCAGGATACCTGGTGCGAGATACCTGGTGCGGGATACCTGGTGCGGGATACCTGGTGCAGGATAACTGGTGTGGGATACCTGGTGCAGGATACCTGGTGCGGGATACCTGGTGTGGGATAACTGGTGCAGGATACCTGGTGCGAGATACCTGGTGCAGGATAACTGGTGTGGGATAACTGGTGCAGGCTACCTGGTGCGAGATACCTGGTGCAGGATAACTGGTGTGGGATACCTGGTGCAGGATACCTGGTACGGGATACCTGGTACGAGATACCTGGTGCGGGATACCTGGTGCGGGACACCTGGTACGGGATACCTGGTGCGGGATACCTGGTGCGAGATACCTGGTGCGGGATACCTGGTGCGAGTTACCCGGTGCAGGAAACCTGGTGCGGGATTCCTTGTACGGGATACTTGGTACGGGATACCTGGTGCGAGGTACCTGGTGCGGGATACCTGTTGCGGAATACCTGGTGTGGGATACCTGGTGTGGGATACATATTGCGGGATACCTGGTGCGAGATACCTGGTGCGGGATACCTGGTACAAGATACCTGGTGTGAGATACCTGGTGCGGGATACCTGGAGAACCATACCTGGTATGAGATACCTGGTGCGGGATACCTGTAGCACCATACCTGGTACGAGATACCTGGTGCAGGACACCTGGTGCGGGATTCCTGGTGCAGGATAACTGGTGCGAGATATCTGGTGCGGGATACCTGGTGCGGGCTACCTGGTGTGGGATACCTGGTACGAGATATCTGGTACGGGATTCCTGGTACGGGATAACTGGTGCGGGATTCCTTGTACAGGATACCTGGTGCGAGATACCTGGTACGAGAAACCTGGTGCGAGATACCTGGTGCAGGAAACCTGGTACGAGATACCTGGTGCGGAATACCTGGTGTGGGATACCTGGAGCACCATACCTGGTACGAGATACCTGGTGCGAGATATCTGCTGCGAGATATCTGGTGCAGCTTACCTGGTGCGAGATACCTGGTGCGGGATATCTGGTTCGGGATATCTGCTGCGAGATACCTGGTGCGAGATACCTGGTGCGGGATACCTGGTGTGGGATACCAGGGATATCTGGTGCGGGATACCTGGTGTGGGATACCTGATGTGGGATACCTGGTGCGGGATACCTGGTACGATATACCTGGTGCGGGATACCTGGTGTGGGATACCTGGTGAGGGATACCTGGTACGAGATACCTGGTGCGGGATACCTGGTTCGGGATACCTGGTTCGGGATATCTGCTGCGAGATACCTGGTGCGAGATACCTGGTGCGGGATACCTGGTGTGGGATACCAGGGATATCTGGTTCGGAATACCTGGTGTGGGATACCTGGTGTGGGATACATGGTGAGGGATACCTGGTACGAGATACCTGGTGCGGGATACCTGGTGCGAGATACCTGGTACAAGATACCTGGTGTGAGATAGCTGGTGCGGGATACCTGGTGCGGGATACCTGGTGCGGGATACCTGATGCGGAATACCGGCTGCAGTATACATGGTGCGGGACACCTGGTGCGGAATACCTGGTGCGGGACACCTGGTGCAAGATACCTGGTGCGGGATACCTGGTGCAGGATACCTGGTACGGGATACCTGGTGCGGGATACCTGGTACGAGATACCTGGTGCGGGATACCTGCTGCGGAATACCTGGTGCGAGATACCTGGTGCGGGATCCCTGGTACGGGATACTTGGTACGGGATACCTGGTGCGGGATACCTGGTGCGAGATACCTGGTGTGAGAGACGTGGTGCGAGATACCTGGTGCGAGATACCTGCTGCGGAATACCTGGTGCAGGATACCTGCTGTTGGATACATGGTGCGGGGTACCTGGTACGGGATACCTGGTGCGGGATACCTGGTACGAGATACCTGGTGCGGGATACCTGGTGCAGGATACCTGGTGCAGAATACCTGGTGTTGTGAGGTACCTGGTGCGAGATACCTGGTGTGAGAGACGTGGTGCGAGATACCTGGTGCGAGATACCTGCTGCGGAATACCTGGTGCGAGATATCTGCTGCGAGATATCTGGTGCAGCTTACCTGGTGCGAGATACCTGGTGCGGGATACCTGATTCGGGATATCTGCTGCGAGATACCTGGTGCGAGATACCTGGTGCGGGATACCTGGTGTGGGATACCAGGGGTACCTGGTGCGGGATACCTGGTGGTGCGGGATACCTAATGCGGGATACCTGGTGCGGGATATCTGCTGCGAGATAGCTGGTGTGGGATACCTGGTGCAGGATACCTGGTACGGGATACCTGGTACGAGATACCTGGTGCGGGATACCTGGTGCGGGATACCTGGTACGGGATACCTGGTGCGGGATACCTGGTGCGAGATACCTGGTGCGGGATACCTGGTGCGAGTTACCCGGTGCAGGAAACCTGGTGCGGGATTCCTTGTACGGGATACTTGGTACGGGATACCTGGTGCGAGATAACTGGTGCGGGATACCTGGTGCGAGGTACCTGGTGCGGGATACCTGTTGCGGAATACCTGGTGTGGGATACCTGGTGTGGGATACATATTGCGGGATACCTGGTGCGAGATACCTGGTGCGGGATACCTGGTACAAGATACCTGGTGTGAGATACCTGGTGCGTGATACCTGGAGAACCATACCTGGTATGAGATACCTGGTGCGGGATACCTGTAGCACCATACCTGGTACAAGATACCTGGTGCAGGACACCTGGTGCGGGATTCCTGGTGCAAGATAACTGGTGCGAGATATCTGGTGCGGGATACCTGGTGCGGGCTACCTGGTGTGGGATACCTGGTACGAGATATCTGGTACGGGATTCCTGGTACGGGATAACTGGTGCGGGATTCCTTGTACAGGATACCTGCTGCGAGATACCTGGAGCACCATACCTGGTACGAGATACCTGGTGCGGGATACCTGGAGCACCATACCTGGTACGAGATACCTGGTGCGAGATATCTGCTGCGAGATATCTGGTGCAGCTTACCTGGTGCGAGATACCTGGTGCGGGATACCTGGTTCGGGATATCTGCTGCGAGATACCTGGTGCGAGATACCTGGTGCGGGATACCTGGTGTGGAATACCAGGGATATCTGGTGCGGGATACCTGGTGTGGGATACCTGATGTGGGATAACTGGTGCGGGATACCTGGTACGATATACCTGGTGCGGGATACCTGGTGTGGGATACCTGGTGCGAGATACCTGTACAAGATACCTGGTGTGAGATAGCTGGTGCGGGATACCTGGTGCGGGATACCTGGTGCGGGATACCTGATGCGGAATACCGGCTGCAGTATACATGGTGCGGGACACCTGGTGCGGAATACCTGGTGCGGGACACCTGGTGCGAGATACCTGGTGCGGGACACCTGGTGCAGGATACCTGGTACGTGATACCTGGTGCGGGATACCTGGTACGAGATACCTGGTGCGGGATACCTGCTGCGGAATACCTGGTGCGAGATACCTGGTGCGGGATCCCTGGTACGGGATACTTGGTACGGGATACCTGGTGCGGGATACCTGGTGCGAGATACCTGGTGTGAGAGACGTGGTGCGGGATACCTGGTACGAGATACCTGGTGCGGGATACCTGGTGCAGGATACCTGGTGCAGAATACCTGGTGTTGTGAGGTACCTGGTGCGAGATACCTGGTGCGAGATACCTGGTGCGAGATATCTGCTGCGAGATATCTGGTGCAGCTTACCTGGTGCGAGATACCTGGTGCAGGATACCTGATTCGGGATATCTGCTGCGAGATACCTGGTGCGAGATACCTGGTGCGGGATACCTGGTGTGGGATACCAGGGGTACCTGGTGCGGGATACCTGGTGGTGCGGGATACCTAATGCGGGATACCTGGTGCGGGATATCAGCTGCGAGATAGCTGGTGTGGGATACCTGGTGCAGGATACCTGGTACGGGATACCTGGTACGAGATACCTGGTGCGGGATACCTGGTGCGGGATACCTGGTACGGGATACCTGGTGCGGGATACCTGGTGCGAGATACCTGGTGCGGGATACCTGGTGCGAGTTACCCGGTGCAGGAAACCTGGTGCGGGATTCCTTGTACGGGATACTTGGTGCGGGATACCTGGTGCGAGATAACTGGTGCGGGATACCTGGTGCGAGGTACCTGGTGCGGGATACCTGGTACAAGATACCTGGTGTGAGATACCTGGTGCGGGATACCTGGAGAACCATACCTGGTATGAGATACCTGGTGCGGGATACCTGGAGCACCATACCTGGTACGAGATACCTGGTGCAGGACACCTGGTGCGGGATTCCTGGTGCAAGATAACTGGTGCGAGATATCTGGTGCGGGATACCTGGTGTGGGCTACCTGGTGTGGGATACCTGGTACGAGATATCTGGTATGGGATTCCTTGTACAGGATACCTGGTGCGAGATACCTGGTACGAGAAACCTGGTGCGAGATACCTGGTGCGGGAAACCTGGTGCGAGATACCTGGTGCGGAATACCTGGTGTGGGATACCTGGAGCACCATACCTGGTACGAGATACCTGGTGCGGGATACCTGGAGCACCATACCTGGTACGAGATACCTGGTGCGAGATATCTGCTGCGAGATATCTGGTGCAGCTTACCTGGTGCGAGATACCTGGTGCAGGATACCTGGTTCGGGATTTCTGCTGCGAGATACCTGGTGCGAGATACCTGGTGCGGGATACCTGGTGTGGGATACCAGGGATATCTGGTGCGGGATACCTGGTGGTGCGGGATACCTAATGCGGGATACCTGGTGCGGGATATCTGCTGCGAGATAGCTGGTGTGGGATACCTGGTGCAGGATACCTGGTACGGGATACCTGGTATGAGATACCTGGTGCGGCATACCTGGTGCGGGATACCTGGTACAGGATACCTGGTGCGGGATACCTGGTGCGAGATACCTGGTGCGAGATGCCTGGTGCGGGATACCTGGTGCGAGTTACCCGATGCGGGAAACCTGGTGCGGGATACCTTTTACGGGATACTTGGTACGGGATACCTGGTGCGAGGTACCTGGTGCGGGATACCTGGTGCGGAATACCTGGTGTGGGATACCTTGTGTGGGATACATATTGCGGGATACCTGGTGCGAGATACCTGGTGTGAGAGACGTGGTGCGGGATACCTGGTACGAGATACCTGGTGCGGGATACCTGGTGCAGGATACCTGGTGCAGAATACCTGGTGTTGTGAGGTACCTGGTGCGAGATACCTGGTGCGAGATACCTGGTGCGAGATATCTGCTGCGAGATATCTGGTGCAGCTTACCTGGTGCGAGATACCTGGTGCAGGATACCTGATTCGGGATATCTGCTGCGAGATACCTGGTACGAGATACCTGGTGCGGGATACCTGGTGTGGGATACCAGGGGTACCTGGTGCGGGATACCTGGTGGTGCGGGATACCTAATGCGGGATACCTGGTGCGGGATATCTGCTGCGAGATAGCTGGTGTGGGATACCTGGTGCAGGATACCTGGTACGGGATACCTGGTACGAGATACCTGGTGCAGGATACCTGGTGCGGGATACCTGGTACGGGATACCTGGTGCGGGATATCTGGTGCGAGATACCTGGTGCCGGATACCTGGTGCGAGTTACCCGGTGCAGGAAACCTGGTGCGGGATTCCTTGTACGGGATACTTGGTGCGAGATACCTGGTGCGAGATAACTGGTGCGGGATACCTGGTGCGGGATACCTGTTGCGGAATACCTGGTGTGGGATACCTGGTGTGGGATACATATTGCGGGATACCTGGTGCGAGATACCTGGTGCGGGATACCTGGTACAAGATAGCTGGTGTGAGATACCTGGTGCGGGATACCTGGAGAACCATACCTGGTATGAGATACCTGGTGCGGGATACCTGGAGCACCATACCTGGTACGAGATACCTGGTGCAGGACACCTGGTGCGGGATTCCTGGTGCAAGATAACTGGCACGAGATATCTGGTGCGGGATACCTGGTGCGGGCTACCTGGTGTGGGATACCTGGTACGAGATATCTGGTATGGGATTCCTTGTACAGGATACCTGGTGCGAGATACCTGGCACGAGAAACCTGGTGTGAGATACCTGGTGCGGGAAACCTGGTGCGAGATACCTGGTGCGGAATACCTGGTGTGGGATACCTGGAGCACCATACCTGGTACGAGATACCTGGTGCGGGATACCTGGAGCACCATACCTTGTACGAGATACCTGGTGCGAGATATCTGCTGCGAGATATCTGGTGCAGCTTACCTGGTGCGAGATACCTGGTGCGGGATACCTGTTTCGGGATTTCTGCTGCGAGATACCTGGTGCGAGATAGCTGGTGCGGGATACCTGGTGTGGGATACCAGGGATATCTGGTGCGGGATACCTGGTGGTGCGGGATACCTAATGCGGGATATCTGGTGCAGGATATCTGCTGCGAGATAGCTGGTGTGGGATACCTGGTGCAGGATACCTGGTACGGGATACCTGGTATGAGATACCTGGTGCGGCATACCTGGTGCGGGATACCTGGTACAGGATACCTGGTGCGGGATACCTGGTGCGAGATACCTGGTGCGAGATGCCTGGTGCGGGATACCTGGTGCGAGTTACCCGATGCGGGAAACCTGGTGCGGGATACCTTGTACGGGATACTTGGTACGGGATACCTGGTGCGAGATAACTGGTGCGGGATACCTGGTGCGAGGTACCTGGTGCGGGATACCTGGTGCGGAATACCTGGTGTGGGATACCTGGTGTGTGATACATATTGCGGGATACCTGGTGCGAGATACCTGGTGCGGGATACCTGGTACAAGATACCTGGTGTGAGATACCTGGTGCGGGATACCTGGAGCACCATACCTGGTACGAGATACCTGGTGCGGGATACCTGTAGCACCATACCTGGTACGAGATACCTGGTGCAGGACACCTGGTGCGGGATTCCTGGTGCAAGATAACTGGTGCGAGATATCTGGTGCGGGATACCTGGTGCGGGCTGCCTGGTGTGGGATACCTGGTACGAGATATCTGGTACGGGATTCCTGGTATGGGATAACTGGTGCGGGATTCCTTGTACAGGATACCTGGTGCGAGATACCAGGTACGCGATACCTGGTGCGAGATACCTGGTGCGGGAAACCTGGTGCGAGATACCTGGTGCGGAATACCTGGTGTGGGATACCTGATGTGGGATAACTGGTGCGGGATACCTGGTACGATATACCTGGTGCGGGATACCTGGTGCGGGATACCTGGTGCGGGATACCTGGTTCGGAATACCTGGTGTGGGATACCTGGTGTGGGATACATGGTGAGGGATACCTGGTACGAGATACCTGGTGCGGGATACCTGGTGCGAGATACCTGGTACAAGATACCTGGTGTGAGATAGCTGGTGCGGGATACCTTGTGCGGGATACCTGGTGCGGGATACCTGGTGCGGGATACCGGGTGCAGGATACATGGTGTGGAATACCTGGTGCGGGATACCTGGTGCGGGATACCTGGTGCGGAATACCTGGTGCGGGACACCTGGTGCGAGATACCTGGTGCGGGATACCTGGTGAGGGATACCTGGTAGAAGATACCTGGTGCGGTATACCTGGTGCAGGATACCTGGTATGGGATACCTGGTACGAGATACCTGGTGCGGGATACCTGGTGCGGAATACCTGGTGTGGGATACCTGGTGTGGGATTCCTGGTGCGGAATACCTGGTACGATATACCTGGTACGAGATACCTGGTGCGGGATACCTGGTGCGGGATACCTGGTGCGGGATACCTGGTTCGGAATACCTGGTGTGGGATACCTGGTGTGGGATACATGTTGAGGGATACCTGGTGCGAGATACCTGGTGTGGGATACCTGGTGCGGGATACCTGATGCGGAATACCGGGTGCAGGATACATGGTGTGGAATACCTGGTGCGGGATACCTGGTGCGTGATACCTGGTGTGGGATACCTGGTACGAGATACCTGGTGTGGGATACCTGGTGCGGAATACCTGGTGCGGGACACCTGGTGCGAAATACCTGATGCGAGATACCTGGTGCGGAATACCTGGTGCGGGATACCTGGTGCGAGATACCTGGTGCAGGATATCTGGTGTTGCGAGGTACCTGATGCGGAATAATGGTGCGGGATACATGGTGCGGAATACCTGGTGTGGGATACCTGCTGCGAGATACCTGGTGCAGGATACCTGGTGCGGGACACCTGGTGCGGGATATCTGCTGAGAGATATCTGGTGCGGGATACCTGGTGTGGTATATCTGGTGCGGGCTACCTGGTACAGGATACCTGGTGCGGGATACCTGGTGCGAGATACCTGGTGCGAGATGCCTGGTGCGGGATACCTGGTGCGAGATACCTGGTGCGAGATGCCTGGTGCGGGACACCTGGTGCGGGATATCTGCTGAGAGATATCTGGTGCAGCTTACCTGGTGCGAGATACCTGGTGCAGGATACCTGGTTCGGGATTTCTGCTGCGAGATACCTGGTGCGAGATACCTGGTGCGGGATACCTGGTGTGGGATACCAGGGATATCTGGTGCGGGATACCTGGTGGTGCGGGATACCTAATGCGGGATACCTGGTGCGGGATATCTGCTGCGAGATAGCTGGTGTGGGATACCTGGTGCAGGATACCTGGTACGGGATACCTGGTATGAGATACCTGGTGCGGCATACCTGGTGCGGGATACCTGGTACAGGATACCTGGTGCGGGATACCTGGTGCGAGATACCTGGTGCGAGATGCCTGGTGCGGGATACCTGGTGCGAGTTACCCGATGCGGGAAACCTGGTGCGGGATACCTTTTACGGGATACTTGGTACGGGATACCTGGTGCGAGGTACCTGGTGCGGGATACCTGGTGCGGAATACCTGGTGTGGGATACCTTGTGTGGGATACATATTGCGGGATACCTGGTGCGAGATACCTGGTGTGAGAGACGTGGTGCGGGATACCTGGTACGAGATACCTGGTGCGGGATACCTGGTGCAGGATACCTGGTGCAGAATACCTGGTGTTGTGAGGTACCTGGTGCGAGATACCTGGTGCGAGATACCTGGTGCGAGATATCTGCTGCGAGATATCTGGTGCAGCTTACCTGGTGCGAGATACCTGGTGCAGGATACCTGATTCGGGATATCTGCTGCGAGATACCTGGTACGAGATACCTGGTGCGGGATACCTGGTGTGGGATACCAGGGGTACCTGGTGCGGGATACCTGGTGGTGCGGGATACCTAATGCGGGATACCTGGTGCGGGATATCAGCTGCGAGATAGCTGGTGTGGGATACCTGGTGCAGGATACCTGGTACGGGATACCTGGTATGAGATACCTGGTGCGGCATACCTGGTGCGGGATACCTGGTACAGGATACCTGGTGCGGGATACCTGGTGCGAGATACCTGGTGCGAGATGCCTGGTGCGGGATACCTGGTGCGAGTTACCCGATGCGGGAAACCTGGTGCGGGATACCTTGTACGGGATACTTGGTACGGGATACCTGGTGCGAGATAACTGGTGCGGGATACCTGGTGCGAGGTACCTGGTGCGGGATACCTGGTGCGGAATACCTGGTGTGGGATACCTGGTGTGGGATACATATTGCGGGATACCTGGTGCGAGATACCTGGTGCGGGATACCTGGTACAAGATACCTGGTGTGAGATACCTGGTGCGGGATACCTGGAGCACCATACCTGGTACGAGATACCTGGTGCGGGATACCTGTAGCACCATACCTGGTACGAGATACCTGGTGCAGGACACCTGGTGCGGGATTCCTGGTGCAAGATAACTGGTGCGAGATATCTGGTGCGGGATACCTGGTGCGGGCTGCCTGGTGTGGGATACCTGGTACGAGATATCTGGTACGGGATTCCTGGTATGGGATAACTGGTGCGGGATTCCTTGTACAGGATACCTGGTGCGAGATACCAGGTACGCGATACCTGGTGCGAGATACCTGGTGCGGGAAACCTGGTGCGAGATACCTGGTGCGGAATACCTGGTGTGGGATACCTGATGTGGGATAACTGGTGCGGGATACCTGGTACGATATACCTGGTGCGGGATACCTGGTGCGGGATACCTGGTGCGGGATACCTGGTTCGGAATACCTGGTGTGGGATACCTGGTGTGGGATACATGGTGAGGGATACCTGGTACGAGATACCTGGTGCGGGATACCTGGTGCGAGATACCTGGTACAAGATACCTGGTGTGAGATAGCTGGTGCGGGATACCTGGTGCGGGATACCTGGTGCGGGATACCGGGTGCAGGATACATGGTGTGGAATACCTGGTGCGGGATACCTGGTGCGGGATACCTGGTGCGGAATACCTGGTGCGGGACACCTGGTGCGAGATACCTGGTGCGGGATACCTGGTGAGGGATACCTGGTAGAAGATACCTGGTGCGGTATACCTGGTGCAGGATACCTGGTATGGGATACCTGGTACGAGATACCTGGTGCGGGATACCTGGTGCGGAATACCTGGTGTGGGATACCTGGTGTGGGATTCCTGGTGCGGAATACCTGGTACGATATACCTGGTACGAGATACCTGGTGCGGGATACCTGGTGCGGGATACCTGGTGCGGGATACCTGGTTCGGAATACCTGGTGTGGGATACCTGGTGTGGGATACATGTTGAGGGATACCTGGTGCGAGATACCTGGTGTGGGATACCTGGTGCGGGATACCTGATGCGGAATACCGGGTGCAGGATACATGGTGTGGAATACCTGGTGCGGGATACCTGGTGCGTGATACCTGGTGTGGGATACCTGGTACGAGATACCTGGTGTGGGATACCTGGTGCGGAATACCTGGTGCGGGACACCTGGTGCGAAATACCTGATGCGAGATACCTGGTGCGGAATACCTGGTGCGGGATACCTGGTGCGAGATACCTGGTGCAGGATATCTGGTGTTGCGAGGTACCTGATGCGGAATAATGGTGCGGGATACATGGTGCGGAATACCTGGTGTGGGATACCTGCTGCGAGATACCTGGTGCAGGATACCTGGTGCGGGACACCTGGTGCGGGATATCTGCTGAGAGATATCTGGTGCGGGATACCTGGTGTGGTATATCTGGTGCGGGCTACCTGGTACAGGATACCTGGTGCGGGATACCTGGTGCGAGATACCTGGTGCGAGATGCCTGGTGCGGGATACCTGGTGCGAGATACCTGGTGCGAGATGCCTGGTGCGGGACACCTGGTGCGGGATATCTGCTGAGAGATATCTGGTGCAGCTTACCTGGTGCGAGATACCTGGTGCAGGATACCTGGTTCGGGATTTCTGCTGCGAGATACCTGGTGCGAGATACCTGGTGCGGGATACCTGGTGTGGGATACCAGGGATATCTGGTGCGGGATACCTGGTGGTGCGGGATACCTAATGCGGGATACCTGGTGCGGGATATCTGCTGCGAGATAGCTGGTGTGGGATACCTGGTGCAGGATACCTGGTACGGGATACCTGGTATGAGATACCTGGTGCGGCATACCTGGTGCGGGATACCTGGTACAGGATACCTGGTGCGGGATACCTGGTGCGAGATACCTGGTGCGAGATGCCTGGTGCGGGATACCTGGTGCGAGTTACCCGATGCGGGAAACCTGGTGCGGGATACCTTTTACGGGATACTTGGTACGGGATACCTGGTGCGAGGTACCTGGTGCGGGATACCTGGTGCGGAATACCTGGTGTGGGATACCTTGTGTGGGATACATATTGCGGGATACCTGGTGCGAGATACCTGGTGTGAGAGACGTGGTGCGGGATACCTGGTACGAGATACCTGGTGCGGGATACCTGGTGCAGGATACCTGGTGCAGAATACCTGGTGTTGTGAGGTACCTGGTGCGAGATACCTGGTGCGAGATACCTGGTGCGAGATATCTGCTGCGAGATATCTGGTGCAGCTTACCTGGTGCGAGATACCTGGTGCAGGATACCTGATTCGGGATATCTGCTGCGAGATACCTGGTACGAGATACCTGGTGCGGGATACCTGGTGTGGGATACCAGGGGTACCTGGTGCGGGATACCTGGTGGTGCGGGATACCTAATGCGGGATACCTGGTGCGGGATATCAGCTGCGAGATAGCTGGTGTGGGATACCTGGTGCAGGATACCTGGTACGGGATACCTGGTACGAGATACCTGGTGCAGGATACCTGGTGCGGGATACCTGGTACGGGATACCTGGTGCGGGATATCTGGTGCGAGATACCTGGTGCCGGATACCTGGTGCGAGTTACCCGGTGCAGGAAACCTGGTGCGGGATTCCTTGTACGGGATACTTGGTGCGAGATACCTGGTGCGAGATAACTGGTGCGGGATACCTGGTGCGGGATACCTGTTGCGGAATACCTGGTGTGGGATACCTGGTGTGGGATACATATTGCGGGATACCTGGTGCGAGATACCTGGTGCGGGATACCTGGTACAAGATAGCTGGTGTGAGATACCTGGTGCGGGATACCTGGAGAACCATACCTGGTATGAGATACCTGGTGCGGGATACCTGGAGCACCATACCTGGTACGAGATACCTGGTGCAGGACACCTGGTGCGGGATTCCTGGTGCAAGATAACTGGCACGAGATATCTGGTGCGGGATACCTGGTGCGGGCTACCTGGTGTGGGATACCTGGTACGAGATATCTGGTATGGGATTCCTTGTACAGGATACCTGGTGCGAGATACCTGGCACGAGAAACCTGGTGTGAGATACCTGGTGCGGGAAACCTGGTGCGAGATACCTGGTGCGGAATACCTGGTGTGGGATACCTGGAGCACCATACCTGGTACGAGATACCTGGTGCGGGATACCTGGAGCACCATACCTGGTACGAGATACCTGGTGCGAGATATCTGCTGCGAGATATCTGGTGCAGCTTACCTGGTGCGAGATACCTGGTGCGGGATACCTGTTTCGGGATTTCTGCTGCGAGATACCTGGTGCGAGATAGCTGGTGCGGGATACCTGGTGTGGGATACCAGGGATATCTGGTGCGGGATACCTGGTGGTGCGGGATACCTAATGCGGGATATCTGGTGCAGGATATCTGCTGCGAGATAGCTGGTGTGGGATACCTGGTGCAGGATACCTGGTACGGGATACCTGGTATGAGATACCTGGTGCGGCATACCTGGTGCGGGATACCTGGTACAGGATACCTGGTGCGGGATACCTGGTGCGAGATACCTGGTGCGAGATGCCTGGTGCGGGATACCTGGTGCGAGTTACCCGATGCGGGAAACCTGGTGCGGGATACCTTGTACGGGATACTTGGTACGGGATACCTGGTGCGAGATAACTGGTGCGGGATACCTGGTGCGAGGTACCTGGTGCGGGATACCTGGTGCGGAATACCTGGTGTGGGATACCTGGTGTGGGATACATATTGCGGGATACCTGGTGCGAGATACCTGGTGCGGGATACCTGGTACAAGATACCTGGTGTGAGATACCTGGTGCGGGATACCTGGAGCACCATACCTGGTACGAGATACCTGGTGCGGGATACCTGTAGCACCATACCTGGTACGAGATACCTGGTGCAGGACACCTGGTGCGGGATTCCTGGTGCAAGATAACTGGTGCGAGATATCTGGTGCGGGATACCTGGTGCGGGCTGCCTGGTGTGGGATACTTGGTACGAGATATCTGGTACGGGATTCCTGGTACGGGATAACTGGTGCGGGATTCCTTGTACAGGATACCTGGTGCGAGATACCAGGTACGCGATACCTGGTGCGAGATACCTGGTGCGGGAAACCTGGTGCGAGATACCTGGTGCGGAATACCTGGTGTGGGATACCTGATGTGGGATAACTGGTGCGGGATACCTGGTACGATATACCTGGTGCGGGATACCTGGTGCGGGATACCTGGTTCGGAATACCTGGTGTGGGATACCTGGTGTGGGATACATGGTGAGGGATACCTGGTACGAGATACCTGGTGCGGGATACCTGGTTCGGAATACCTGGTGTGGGATACCTGGTGTGGGATACATGGTGCGGGATACCTGGTTCGGAATACCTGGTGTGGGATACCTGGTGTGGGATACATGGTGAGGGATACCTGGTACGAGATACCTGGTGCGAGATACCTGGTACAAGATACCTGGTGTGAGATAGCTGGTGCGGGATACCTTGTGCGGGATACCTGGTGCGGGATACCTGGTGCGGGATACCGGGTGCAGGATACATGGTGTGGAATACCTGGTGCGGGATACCTGGTGCGTGATACCTGGTGCGGGATACCTGGTACGAGATACCTGGTGCGGGATACCTGGTGCGGAATACCTGGTGCGGGACACCTGGTGCGAGATACCTGGTGCGGGATACCTGGTGAGGGATACCTGGTAGAAGATACCTGGTGCGGGATACCTGGTGCGGTATACCTGGTGCAGGATACCTGGTATGGGATACCTGGTACGAGATACCTGGTGCGGGATACCTGGTGCGGAATACCTGGTGTGGGATACCTGGTGTGGGATTCCTGGTGCGGAATACCTGGTACGATATACCTGGTACGAGATACCTGGTGCGGGATACCTGGTGCGGGATACCTGGTGCGGGATACCTGGTTCGGAATACCTGGTGTGGGATACCTGGTGTGGGATACATGTTGAGGGATACCTGGTGCGAGATACCTGATGCGGAATACCGGGTGCAGGATACATGGTGTGGAATACCTGGTGCGGGATACCTGGTATAAGATACCTGGTGTGAGATAGCTGGTGCGGGATACCTGGTGCGGGATACCTGATGCGGAATACCGGGTGCAGGATACATGGTGTGGAATACCTGGTGCGGGATACCTGGTGCGTGATACCTGGTGTGGGATACCTGGTACGAGATACCTGGTGTGGGATACCTGGTGCGGAATACCTGGTGCGGGACACCTGGTGCGAAATACCTGATGCGAGATACCTGGTGCGGAATACCTGGTGCGGGATACCTGGTGCGAGATACCTGGTGCAGGATATCTGGTGTTGCGAGGTACCTGATGCGGAATAATGGTGCGGGATACATGGTGCGGAATACCTGGTGTGGGATACCTGCTGCGAGATACCTGGTGCAGGATACCTGGTGCGGGACACCTGGTGCGGGATATCTGCTGAGAGATATCTGGTGCGGGATACCTGGTGTGGTATATCTGGTGCGGGCTACCTGGTGCGAGATACCTGGTACGAGATACCTGGTGCGGGATACCTGGTGCAGGATACCTAATGCAGGATACCAGCTGCGGGTTACCTGGTACGAGATACCTACAGTGGGATACCTGCTGCTGTATACCAGGTGCGAGATACCTGGTATGAGATCCCTGGTGCGGGATACCTGGTACGAGATACCTGATACGAGATACCTGGTGCGGGATACCTGGTGCGGGATACCTGGTTCGGAATACATGGTGCAGGATACCTCGTGTGGGATACATGGTGAGGGATACCTGGTACGAGATACCTGGTGTGGGATACCTGGTGCGAGATACCTGGTACAAGATACCTGGTGTGAGATAGCTGGTGCGGGATACCTGGTGCGGGATCCCTGATGCGGAATACCGGGTGCAGGATACATGGTGTGGAATACCAGGTGCGAGATACCTGGTATGAGATACCTGGTGCGGGATACCTGGTACGAGATACCCGGTGCGGGATACCTGGTGCGGAATACCTGGTGCGGGACACCTGGTGCGAAATACCTGGTGCGAGATACCTGGTGCGAGATACCTGGTATGAGATACCTGGTGCGGGATACCTGGTACGAGATACCTGGTGCAGGATACCTGGTGCGAGATACCTACTGTGGGATACCTGCTGCGGGATACCAGGTCCGAGATATCTGGTATGAGCTACATGGTGTGAGATAACTGGTACGGGATACCTGGTGCGGGATACCTGGTGTGGGATACCTGGTGTGGGATACCTGGCACGAGATACGTGGTGCAGGATACCTGGTGCGGGATACCTGGTGCGGGATACCTGGTGCAGGATACCTGGTGTTGCGAGGTACCTGGTGCGGGATACCTGGTGCGGGATACATGGTGCGGGATACCTGGTGCGAGATACCTGGTGCGAGATACCTGGTGCAGATTATCTGGTGTTGCGAGGTACCTGATGCGGGATACCTGGTGCGGGATACATGGTGCGAGATACCTGGTGCGAGATACCTGGTGCGGGATACCTGGTGCGAGATACCTGGTACGAGATACCTGGTGCGGGATACCTGGTGCACCATACCTGGTACGAGATACCTGGTGCGAGATATCTGGTGCGGGATACCTGGTGCGGGATACCTGGTGCGGAATACCTGGTGCGAGATACCTAGTGCGGGATACCTGCTGCGGAATACCTGGTGCGAGATACCTGGTGCGGGATACCTGGTGCGAGATACCTGGTGCAGGATACCTGCTGCGGAATACCTGGTGCGGGATACCTGGTGCGGGATACCTGGTGCGGAATATCTGGTGCGAGATACCTGGTGCGGGATACCTGCTGCGGAATATCTGGTGCGAGATACCTGGTGCGGGATACTTGGTACGGGATACCTGGTGCGAGATACCTGCTGCGGAATACCTGGTGTGGGATACAAGGTGTGGGATACATGGTGCGGGGTACCTGGTACGGGATACCTGGTGCGGGATACCTGGTACGAGATACCTGGTGCGGGATACCTGGTGCAGGGTACCTGGTGCAGAATACCTGGTGTTGTGAGGTACCTGGTGCGAGATACCTGGTGCGAGATACCTGGTGCGAGATATCTGCTGCGAGATATCTGGTGCAGCTTACCTGGTACGAGATACCTGGTGCGTGATACCTGGTTCGGGATATCTGCTGCGAGATACCTGGTGCGAGATACCTGGTGCGGGATACCTGGTGTGGGATACCAGGAGTACCTGGTGCGGGATACCTGGTGGTGCGGGATACCAAATGTGGGATACCTGGTGCGGGATATCTGCTGCGAGATAGCTGGTGTGGGATACCTGGTGCAGGATACCTGGTACGGGATACCTGGTACGAGATACCTGGTGCGGGATACCTGGTGCGGGATACCTGGTACGGGATACCTGGTGCAGGATACCTGGTGCGAGATACCTGGTGCGAGGTACCTGGTGCGGGATACCTGGTGCGAGTTGCCCGGTGCAGGAAACCTGGTGCGGGATACCTTGTACGGGATACTTGGTACGGGATACCTGGTGCGAGATAACTGGTGCGGGATACCTGGTGCGAGGTACCTGGTGCGGGATACCTGGTGCGGAATACATGGTGTGGGATACCTGGTGTGGGATACATATTGCGGGATACCTGGTGCGAGATACCTGGTGTGGGATACCTGGAGCACCATACCTGGTACGAGATACCTGGTGCGGGATTCCTGGTGCAAGATAACTGGTGTGAGATATCTGGTGCGGGATACCTGGTGTGGGCTACCTGGTGTGTGATACCTGGTACGAGATATCTGGCACGGGATTCCTGGTACGGGATAACTGGTGCGGGATTCCTTGTACAGGATACCTGGTGCGAGATACCTGGTATGAGATACCTGGTGCGAGATACCTGGTGCGGGAAACCTGGTGCGAGATACCTGGTGCGGGATACCTGGTGCGGGATACCTGGTTCGGAATACCTGGTGTGGGATACATGGTGCGGGATACCTTGTGCGAGATACCTGGTGCGGGATACCTGGTGCGGAATACCTGGTGCGGGATACCTGGTACGATATACCTGGTGCGGGATACCTGGTGCGGGATACCTGGTTCGGAATACCTGGTGTGGGATACCTGGTGTGGGATACATGGTGAGGGATACCTGGTATGAGATACCTGGTGCGGGATACCTGCTGCGGAATACCTGGTGCGGAATACCTGGTGCGGGATACCTGGTGCAGGATACATGGTGAGGGATACCTGGTATGAGATAGCTGGTGCGGGATACCTGGTGCGGAATACCTGGTGCGGGATACCTGGTGCAGGATACATGGTGCGGGACACCTGGTGCGGAATACCTGGTGCGGGACACCTGGTGCGAGATACCTGGTGCGGGATACCTGGTACGAGATACCTGGTGCGGGATACCTGCTGCGGAATACCTGGTGCGAGATACCTGGTGCGGGATCCCTGGTACAGGATACTTGGTACGGGATACCTGGTGCGGGATACCTGGTGCGAGATAGCTGGTGTGAGAGACGTGGTGCGAGATACCTGGTGCGAGATACCTGCTGCGGAATACCTGGTGTGGGATACCTGGTGTGGGATACATGGTGCGGTTACCTGGTACGGGATACCTGGTGCGGGATACCTGGTACGAGATACCTGGTGCGGGATACCTGGTGCAGGATACCTGGTGCAGAATACCTGGTATTGTGAGGTACCTGGTGCGAGATTCCTGGTGCGAGATACCTGGTGCGAGATAGCTGGTGTGGGATACCTGGTGCAGGATACCTGGTGCAGAATACCTGGTATTGCGAGATACCTGGTGCGAGATAGCTGGTGCAGGATACCTGGTACAGTATACCTGGTACGAGATACCTGGTGCGGGATACCTGGTGCGGGATACCTGGTACGGGATATCTGCTGCGAGATACCTGGTGCGAGATACCTGGTGCGGGATACCTGGTGTGGGATACCAGGGGTACCTGGTGCGGGATACCTGGTGGTGCGGGATACCTGGTGCGGGATATCTGCTGCGAGATAGCTGGTGTGGGATACCTGGTGCAGGATACCTGGTACGGGATACCTGGTACGAGATACCTGGTGCGGAATACCTGGTGCGGGACACCTGGTACGGGATACCTGGTGCGGGATACCTGGTGCGAGATACCTGGTGCGGGATACCTGGTGCGAGTTACCCGGTGCAGGAAACCTGGTGCGGGATTCCTTGTACGGGATACTTGGTACGGGATACCTGGTGCGAGATAACTGGTGCGGGATACCTGGTGCGAGGTACCTGGTGCGGGATACCTGTTGCGGAATACCTGGTGTGGGATACCTGGTGTGGGATACATATTGCGGGATACCTGGTGCGAGATACCTGGTGCGGGATACCTGGTACAAGATACCTGGTGTGAGATACCTGGTGCGGGATACCTGGAGAACCATACCTGGTATGAGATACCTGGTGCGGGATACCTGGAGCACCATACCTGGTACGAGATGCCTGGTGGTGCGGGATACCTAATGCGGGATACCTGGTGCGGGATATCTGCTGCGAGATAGCTGGTGTGGGATACCTGGTGCAGGATACCTGGTACGGGATACCTGGTACGAGATACCTGGTGCGGGATACCTGGTGCGGGATACCTGGTACGGGATACCTGGTGCGGGATACCTGGTGCGAGATACCTGGTGCGGGATACCTGGTGCGAGTTACCCGGTGCAGGAAACCTGGTGCGGGATTCCTTGTACGGGATACTTGGTACGGGATACCTGGTGCGAGATAACTGGTGCGGGATACCTGGTGCGAGGTACCTGGTGCGGGATACCTGTTGCGGAATACCTGGTGTGGGATACCTGGTGTGGGATACATATTGCGGGATACCTGGTGCGAGATACCTGGTGCGGGATACCTGGTACAAGATACCTGGTGTGAGATACCTGGTGCGGGATACCTGGAGAACCATACCTGGTATGAGATACCTGGTGCGGGATACCTGGAGCACCATACCTGGTACGAGATACCTGGTGCAGGACACCTGGTGCGGGATTCCTGGTGCAAGATAACTGGTGCGAGATATCTGGTGCGGGATACCTGGTGCGGGCTACCTGGTGTGGGATACCTGGTACGAGATATCTGGTATGGGATTCCTTGTACAGGATACCTGGTGCGAGATACCTGGTACGAGAAACCTGGTGCGAGATACCTGGTGCGGGAAACCTGGTGCGAGATACCTGGTGCGGAATACCTGGTGTGGGATACCTGGAGCACCATACCTGGTACGAGATACCTGGTGCGGGATACCTGGAGCACCATACCTGGTACGAGATACCTGGTGCGAGATATCTGCTGCGAGATATCTGGTGCAGCTTACCTGGTGCGAGATACCTGGTGCGGGATACCTGGTTCGGGATATCTGCTGCGAGATACCTGGTGCGAGATACCTGGTGCGGGATACCTGGTGTGGAATACCAGGGATATCTGGTGCGGGATACCTGGTGTGGAATACCTGATGTGGGATACCTGGTGCGGGATACCTGGTACGATATATCTGGTGCGGGATACCTGGTGCGGGATACCTGGTTCGGAATACCTGGTGTGGGATACCTGGTGCGAGATACCTGTACAAGATACCTGGTGTGAGATAGCTGGTGCGGGATACCTGGTGCGGGATACCTGGTGCGGGATACCTGATGCGGAATACCGGCTGCAGTATACATGGTGCGGGACACCTGGTGCGGAATACCTGGTGCGGGACACCTGGTGCGAGATACCTGGTGCGGGACACCTGGTGCAGGATACCTGGTACGTGATACCTGGTGCGGGATACCTGGTACGAGATACCTGGTGCGGGATACCTGCTGCGGAATACCTGGTGCGAGATACCTGGTGCGGGATCCCTGGTACGGGATACTTGGTACGGGATACCTGGTGCGGGATACCTGGTGCGAGATACCTGGTGTGAGAGACGTGGTGCGGGATACCTGGTACGAGATACCTGGTGCGGGATACCTGGTGCAGGATACCTGGTGCAGAATACCTGGTGTTGTGAGGTACCTGGTGCGAGATACCTGGTGCGAGATACCTGGTGCGAGATATCTGCTGCGAGATATCTGGTGCAGCTTACCTGGTGCGAGATACCTGGTGCAGGATACCTGATTCGGGATATCTGCTGCGAGATACCTGGTGCGAGATACCTGGTGCGGGATACCTGGTGTGGGATACCAGGGGTACCTGGTGCGGGATACCTGGTGGTGCGGGATACCTAATGCGGGATACCTGGTGCGGGATATCTGCTGCGAGATAGCTGGTGTGGGATACCTGGTGCAGGATACCTGGTACGGGATACCTGGTACGAGATACCTGGTGCGGGATACCTCGTGTGGGATACCTGGTACGGGATACCTGGTGCGGGATACCTGGTGCGAGATACCTGGTGCGGGATACCTGGTGCGAGTTACCCGGTGCAGGAAACCTGGTGCGGGATTCCTTGTACGGGATACTTGGTGCGGGATACCTGGTGCGAGATAACTGGTGCGGGATACCTGGTGCGAGGTACCTGGTGCGGGATACCTGTTGCGGAATACCTGGTGTGGGATACCTGGTGTGGGATACATATTGCGGGATACCTGGTGCGAGATACCTGGTGCGGGATACCTGGTACAAGATACCTGGTGTGAGATACCTGGTGCGGGATACCTGGAGAACCATACCTGGTATGAGATACCTGGTGCGGGATACCTGGAGCACCATACCTGGTACGAGATACCTGGTGCAGGACACCTGGTGCGGGATTCCTGGTGCAAGATAACTGGTGCGAGATATCTGGTGCGGGATACCTGGTGTGGGCTACCTGGTGTGGGATACCTGGTACGAGATATCTGGTATGGGATTCCTTGTACAGGATACCTGGTGCGAGATACCTGGTACGAGAAACCTGGTGCGAGATACCTGGTGCGGGAAACCTGGTGCGAGATACCTGGTGCGGAATACCTGGTGTGGGATACCTGGAGCACCATACCTGGTACGAGATACCTGGTGCGGGATACCTGGAGCACCATACCTGGTACGAGATACCTGGTGCGAGATATCTGCTGCGAGATATCTGGTGCAGCTTACCTGGTGCGAGATACCTGGTGCGGGATACCTGGTTCGGGATTTCTGCTGCGAGATACCTGGTGCGAGATACCTGGTGCGGGATACCTGGTGTGGGATACCAGGGATATCTGGTGCGGGATACCTGGTGGTGCGGGATACCTAATGCGGGATACCTGGTGCGGGATATCTGCTGCGAGATAGCTGGTGTGGGATACCTGGTGCAGGATACCTGGTACGGGATACCTGGTATGAGATACCTGGTGCGGCATACCTGGTGCGGGATACCTGGTACAGGATACCTGGTGCGGGATACCTGGTGCGAGATACCTGGTGCGAGATGCCTGGTGCGGGATACCTGGTGCGAGTTACCCGATGCGGGAAACCTGGTGCGGGATACCTTTTACGGGATACTTGGTACGGGATACCTGGTGCGAGATAACTGGTGCGGGATACCTGGTGCGAGGTACCTGGTGCGGGATACCTGGTGCGGAATACCTGGTGTGGGATACCTTGTGTGGGATACATATTGCGGGATACCTGGTGCGAGATACCTGGTGTGAGAGACGTGGTGCGGGATACCTGGTACGAGATACCTGGTGCGGGATACCTGGTGCAGGATACCTGGTGCAGAATACCTGGTGTTGTGAGGTACCTGGTGCGAGATACCTGGTGCGAGATACCTGGTGCGAGATATCTGCTGCGAGATATCTGGTGCAGCTTACCTGGTGCGAGATACCTGGTGCAGGATACCTGATTCGGGATATCTGCTGCGAGATACCTGGTACGAGATACCTGGTGCGGGATACCTGGTGTGGGATACCAGGGGTACTTGGTGCGGGATACCTGGTGGTGCGGGATACCTAATGCGGGATACCTGGTGCGGGATATCTGCTGCGAGATAGCTGGTGTGGGATACCTGGTGCAGGATACCTGGTACGGGATACCTGGTACGAGATACCTGGTGCAGGATACCTGGTGCGGGATACCTGGTACGGGATACCTGGTGCGGGATATCTGGTGCGAGATACCTGGTGCCGGATACCTGGTGCGAGTTACCCGGTGCAGGAAACCTGGTGCGGGATTCCTTGTACGGGATACTTGGTGCGAGATACCTGGTGCGAGATAACTGGTGCGGGATACCTGGTGCGAGGTACCTGGTGCGGGATACCTGTTGCGGAATACCTGGTGTGGGATACCTGGTGTGGGATACATATTGCGGGATACCTGGTGCGAGATACCTGGTGCGGGCTACCTGGTGTGGGATACCTGGTACGAGATATCTGGTATGGGATTCCTTGTACAGGATACCTGGTGCGAGATACCTGGTACGAGAAACCTGGTGCGAGATACCTGGTGCGGGAAACCTGGTGCGAGATACCTGGTGCAGAATACCTGGTGTGGGATACCTGGAGCACCATACCTGGTACGAGATACCTGGTGCGGGATACCTGGAGCACCATACCTGGTACGAGATACCTGGTGCGAGATATCTGCTGCGAGATATCTGGTGCAGCTTACCTGGTGCGAGATACCTGGTGCGGGATACCTGTTTCGGGATTTCTGCTGCGAGATACCTGGTGCGAGATACCTGGTGCGGGATACCTGGTGTGGGATACCAGGGATATCTGGTGCGGGATACCTGGTGGTGCGGGATACCTAATGCGGGATATCTGGTGCAGGATATCTGCTGCGAGATAGCTGGTGTGGGATACCTGGTGCAGGATACCTGGTACGGGATACCTGGTATGAGATACCTGGTGCGGCATACCTGGTGCGGGATACCTGGTACAGGATACCTGGTGCGGTATACCTGGTGCGAGATACCTGGTGCGAGATGCCTGGTGCGGGATACCTGGTGCGAGTTACCCGATGCGGGAAACCTGGTGCGGGATACCTTGTACGGGATACTTGGTACGGGATACCTGGTGCGAGATAACTGGTGCGGGATACCTGGTGCGAGGTACCTGGTGCGGGATACCTGGTGCGGAATACCTGGTGTGGGATACCTGGTGTGGGATACATATTGCGGGATACCTGGTGCGAGATACCTGGTGCGGGATACCTGGTACAAGATACCTGGTGTGAGATACCTGGTGCGGGATACCTGGAGCACCATACCTGGTACGAGATACCTGGTGCGGGATACCTGTAGCACCATACCTGGTACGAGATACCTGGTGCAGGACACCTGGTGCGGGATTCCTGGTGCAAGATAACTGGTGCGAGATATCTGGTGCGGGATACCTGGTGCGGGCTGCCTGGTGTGGGATACCTGGTACGAGATATCTGGTACGGGATTCCTGGTACGGGATAACTGGTGCGGGATTCCTTGTACAGGATACCTGGTGCGAGATACCAGGTACGCGATACCTGGTGCGGGATACCTGGTGCGGGAAACCTGGTGCGAGATACCTGGTGCGGAATACCTGGTGTGGGATACCTGATGTGGGATAACTGGTGCGGGATACCTGGTACGATATACCTGGTGCGGGATACCTGGTGCGGGATACCTGGTGCGGGATACCTGGTTCGCAATACCTGGTGTGGGATACCTGGTGTGGGATACATGGTGAGGGATACCTGGTACGAGATACCTGGTGCGGGATACCTGGTGCGAGATACCTGGTACAAGATACCTGGTGTGAGATAGCTGGTGCGGGATACCTTGTGCGGGATACCTGGTGCGGGATACCTGGTGCGGGATACCGGGTGCAGGATACATGGTGTGGAATACCTGGTGCGGGATACCTGGTGCGTGATACCTGGTGCGGGATACCTGGTATGAGATACCTGGTGCGGGATACCTGGTGCGGAATACCTGGTGCGGGACACCTGGTGCGAGATACCTGGTGCGGGATACCTGGTGAGGGATACCTGGTAGAAGATACCTGGTGCGGGATACCTGGTGCGGAATACCTGGTGTGGGATACCTGGTGTGGGATTCCTGGTGCGGAATACCTGGTACGATATACCTGGTACGAGATACCTGGTGCGGGATACCTGGTGCGGGATACCTGGTGCGGGATACCTGGTTCGGAATACCTGGTGTGGGATACCTGGTGTGGGATACATGTTGAGGGATACCTGGTGCGAGATACCTGGTATAAGATACCTGGTGTGAGATAGCTGGTGCGGGATACCTGGTGCGGGATACCTGATGCGGGATACCTGATGCGGAATACCGGGTGCAGGATACATGGTGTGGAATACCTGGTGCGGGATACCTGGTGCGTGATACCTGGTGTGGGATACCTGGTACGAGATACCTGGTGTGGGATACCTGGTGCGGAATACCTGGTGCGGGACACCTGGTGCGAAATACCTGATGCGAGATACCTGGTGCGGAATACCTGGTGCGGGATACCTGGTGCGAGATACCTGGTGCAGGATATCTGGTGTTGCGAGGTACCTGATGCGGAATAATGGTGCGGGATACATGGTGCGGAATACCTGGTGTGGGATACCTGCTGCGAGATACCTGGTGCAGGATACCTGGTGCGGGACACCTGGTGCGGGATATCTGCTGAGAGATATCTGGTGCGGGATACCTGGTGTGGTATATCTGGTGCGGGCTACCTGGTGCGAGATACCTGGTACGAGATACCTGGTGCGGGATACCTGGTGCAGGATACCTAATGCAGGATACCAGCTGCGGGTTACCTGGTACGAGATACCTACAGTGGGATACCTGCTGCTGTATACCAGGTGCGAGATACCTGGTATGAGATCCCTGGTGCGGGATACCTGGTACGAGATACCTGATACGAGATACCTGGTGCGGGATACCTGGTGCGGGATACCTGGTTCGGAATACATGGTGCAGGATACCTCGTGTGGGATACATGGTGAGGGATACCTGCTACGAGATACCTGGTGTGGGATACCTGGTGCGAGATACCTGGTACAAGATACCTGGTGCGGGATACCGGGTGCAGGATACATGGTGCGGGACACCTGGTGCGGAATACCTGGTGCGGGACACCTGGTGCGAGATACCTGGTGCGGGATACCTGGTAGAAGATACCTGGTGCGGGATACCTGGTGCAGGATACCTGGTGCGGGATACCTGGTGCGGGATACCTGGTACGAGATACCTGGTGCGGGATACCTGCTGCGGAATACCTGGTGCGAGATACCTGGTGCGGGATCCCTGGTACGGGATACTTGGTACGGGATACCTGCTGCGGAATACCTGGTTCGAGATACCTGGTGCGGGATCCCTGGTGCGGGATACTTGGTACGGGATACCTGGTGCGGGATACCTGGTGCGAGATACCTGGTGCGAGAGACGTGGTGCGAGATACCTGGTGCGAGATACCTGCTGCGGAATACCTGGTGTGGGATACCTGGTGTGGGATACATGGTGCGGGGTACCTGGTACGGGATACCTGGTGCGGGATACCTGGTGCAGAATACCTGGTGTTGTGAGGTACCTGGTGCGAGATACCTGGTGCGGGATACCTGGTGCGGGATACCTGGTTCGGAACACCTGGTGTGGGATACCTGGTGTGGGATACATGGTGAGGGATACCTGGTGCGAGATACCTGGTACAAGATACCTGGTGTGAGATAGCTGGTGCGGGATACCTGGTGCGGTATCCCTGATGCGGAATACCGGGTGCAGGATACATGGTGTGGAATACCTGGTGCGGGATACCTGGTGCGTGATATCTGGTGTGGGATACCTGGTACGAGATACCTGGTGCGGGATACCTGGTGCGGAATACCTGGTGCGGGACACCTGGTGCGAAATACCTGGTGCGAGATACCTGGTGCAGAATATCTGGTGTTGCGAGGTACCTGATGCGGGATACATGGTGCGGGATACATGGTGCGGAATACCTGGTGTGGGATACCTGCTGCCAGATACCTGGTGCAGGATACCTGGTGCGGGACACCTGGTGCGGGATATCTGCTGAGAGATATCTTGTGCGGGATACCTGGTGTGGTATATCTGGTGCGGGATACCTGGTGCGAGATACCTGGTACGAGATACCTGGTGCGGGATACCTGGTGCGGGATACCTGGTTCGGAATACATGGTGCAGGATACCTCGTGTGGGATACATGGTGAGGGATACCTGGTACGAGATACCTGATGCGGGATACCTGGTACAAGATACCTGGTGTGAGATACCTGGTGCGGGATACCTGCAGCACCATACCTGGTACGAGATACCTGGTGCAGGACACCTGGTGCGGGATTCCTGGTGCAAGATAACTGGTGCAAGATATCTGGTGCGGGATACCTGGTGCGGGCTACCTGGTGTGGGATACCTGGTACGAGATATCTGGTATGGGATTCCTTGTACAGGATACCAGGTGCGAGATACCTGGTACGAGAAACCTGGTGCGAGATACCTGGTGCGGGAAACCTGGTGCGAGATACCTGGTGCGGAATACCTGGTGTGGGATACCTGGAGCACCATACCTGGTACGAGATACCTGGTGCGGGATACCTGTTGCGGAATACCTGGTGCGGAATACCTGGTGTGGGATACATATTGCGGGATACCTGGTGTGAGATACCTGGTGCGGGATACCTGGTACAAGATACCTGGTGTGAGATACCTGGTGCGGGATACCTGGAGCACCATACCTGGTACGAGATACCTGGTGCGGGATACCTGGAGCACCATACCTGGTACGAGATACCTGGTGCAGGACACCTGGTGCGGGATTCCTGGTGCAAGATAACTGGTGCGAGATATCTGGTGCGGGATACCTGGTTCGGAACACCTGGTGTGGGATACCTGGTGTGGGATACATGGTGAGGGATACCTGGTGCGAGATACCTGGTACAAGATACCTGGTGTGAGATAGCTGGTGCGGGATACCTGGTGCGGTATCCCTGATGCGGAATACCGGGTGCAGGATACATGGTGTGGAATACCTGGTGCGGGATACCTGGTGCGTGATATCTGGTGTGGGATACCTGGTACGAGATACCTGGTGCGGGATACCTGGTGCGGAATACCTGGTGCGGGACACCTGGTGCGAAATACCTGGTGCGAGATACCTGGTACAAGATACCTGGTGTGAGATAGCTGGTGCGGGATACCTGGTGCGGGATCCCTGATGCGGAATACCGGGTGCAGGATACATGGTGCGGAATACCTGGTGCGGGACACCTGGTGCGAAATACCTGGTACGAGATACCTGGTGCAGAATATCTGGTGTTGCGAGGTACCTGATGCGGGATACATGGTGCGGGACACCTGGTGCGGGATATCTGCTGAGAGATATCTTGTGCGGGATACCTGGTGTGGTATATCTGGTGCGGGATACCTGGTGCGAGATACCTGGTACGAGATACCTGGTGCGGGATACCTGGTGCGGGATACCTGGTTCGGAATACATGGTGCAGGATACCTCGTGTGGGATACATGGTGAGGGATACCTGGTACGAGATACCTGATGCGGGATACCTGGTACAAGATACCTGGTGTGAGATACCTGGTGCGGGATACCTGCAGCACCATACCTGGTACGAGATACCTGGTGCAGGACACCTGGTGCGGGATTCCTGGTGCAAGATAACTGGTGCAAGATATCTGGTGCGGGATACCTGGTGCGGGCTACCTGGTGTGGGATACCTGGTACGAGATATCTGGTACGGGATTCCTGGTACGGGATAACTGGTGCGGGATTCCTTGTACAGGATACCTGGTGCGAGATACCTGGTACGAGAAACCTGGTGCGAGATACCTGGTGCGGGAAACCTGGTGCGAGATACCTGGTGCGGAATACCTGGTGTGGGATACCTGGAGCACCATACCTGGTACGAGATACCTGGTGCGGGATACCTGGAGCACCATACCTGGTACGAGATACCTGGTGCGAGATATCTGCTGCGAGATATCTGGTGTAGCTTACCTGGTGCGAGATACCTGGTGCGGGATACCTGGTTCGGGATATCTGCTGCGAGATACCTGGTGCGAGATAGCTGGTGCGGGATACCTGGTGTGGGATACCAGGGATATCTGGTGCGGGATACCTGGTGGTGCGGGATACCTAATGCGGGATACCTGGTGCGGGATATCTGCTGCGAGATAGCTGGTGTGGGATACCTGGTGCAGGATACCTGGTACGGGATACCTGGTATGAGGTACCTGGTGCGGCATACCTGGTGCGGGATACCTGGTACAGGATACCTGGTGCGGGATACCTGGTGCGAGTTACCCGATGCGGGAAACCTGGTGCGGGATACCTTGTACGGGATACTTGGTACGGGATACCTGGTGCGGCATACCTGGTGCGGGATACCTGGTACAGGATACCTGGTGCGGGAAACCTGGTGCGGGATACCTTGTACGGGATACTTGGTACGGGATACCTGGTGCGAGATAACTGGTGCGGGACACCTGGTGCGAGGTACCTCGTGCGGGATACCTGGTGCGGAATACCTGGTGTGGGATAAATATTGCGGGATACCTGGTGTGAGATACCTGGTGCGGGATACCTGGTACAAGATACCTGGTGTGAGATACCTGGTGCGGGATACCTGGAGCACCATACCTGGTACGAGATACCTGGTGCGGGATACCTGGAGCACCATACCTGGTACGAGATACCTGGTGCAGGACACCTGGTGCGGGATTCCTGGTGCAAGATAACTGGTGCGAGATATCTGGTGCGGGATACCTGGTTCGGAATAACTGGTGTGGGATACCTGGTGTGGGATACATGGTGAGGGATACCTGGTGCGAGATACCTGGTACAAGATACCTGGTGTGAGATAGCTGGTGCGGGATACCTGGTGCGGGATACCTGGTGCGGAATACCTGGTGCGAGATACCTGGTGTGGGATACCTGGTACGAGATACCTGGTGTGGGATACCTGGTACGAGATACCTGGTGCGGGATACCTGGTGCGGAATACCTGGTGCGGGAAACCTGGTGCGGGATACCTGGTGTGGGATACCTGGTACGAGATACCTGGTGCGGGATACCTGGTGCGGAATACCTGGTGCGGGAAACCTGGTGCGGGATACCTGGTGCGGAATACCTGGTGCGGGAAACCTGGTGCGGGATACCTGGTGCGGAATAGCGGGTGCAGGATACATGTTGTGGAATACCTGGTGCGGGATACCTGGTGCGTGATACCTGGTGTGGGATACCTGGTACGAGATACCTGGTGCGGGATACCTGGTGCGGAATACCTGGTGCGGGATACCTGGTGCGGGATACCTGGTGCGGAATAGCGGGTGCAGGATACATGTTGTGGAATACCTGGTGCGGGATACCTGGTGCGTGATACCTGGTGTGGGATACCTGGTACGAGATACCTGGTGCGGGATACCTGGTGCGGAATACCTGGTGCGGGAAACCTGGTGCGGGATACCTTGTACGGGATACTTGGTACGGGATACCTGGTGCGAGATAACTGGTGCTGGATACCTGGTGCGAGGTACCTGGTGCGGGATACCTGGTGCGGAATACCTGGTGTGGGATACATATTGCGGGATACCTGGTGTGAGATACCTGGTGCGGGATACCTGGTACAAGATACCTGGTGTGAGATACCTGGTGCGGGATACCTGGAGCACCATACCTGGTACGAGATACCTGGTGCGGGAAACCTGGAGCACCATACCTGGTACGAGATACCTGGTGCAGGACACCTGGTGCGGGATTCCTGGTGCAAGATAACTGGTGCGAGATATCTGGTGCGGGATACCTGGTGCGGGCTACCTGGTGCGGGATACCTGGTACGAGATATCTGGTATGGGATTCCTGGTACGGGATAACTGGTGCGAGATACCTGGTACGCGATACCTGGTGCGAGATACCTGGTGCGGAATACCTGGTGTGGGATACCTGATGTGGGATACCTGGTGCGGAATACCTGGTGTGGGATACATGGTGAGGGATACCTGGTACGAGATACCTGGTGTGGGATACCTGGTGCGAGATACCTGGTACAAGATACCTGGTGTGAGATACCTGGTGCGGGATACCGGGTGCAGGATACATGGTGTGGAATACCTGGTGCGGGATACCTGGTGCGTGATACCTGGTGCGGGATACCTGGTACGAGATACCTGGTGCGGGATACCTGGTGCGGAATACCTGGTGCGGGACACCTGGTGTGAGATACCTGGTGCGGGATACCTGGTGAGGGATACCTGGTAGAAGATACCTGGTGCGGGATACCTGGTGCAGGATACCTGGTACGGGATACCTGGTGCGGGATACCTGGTATGAGATACCTGGTGCGGGATACCTGGTGCAGGATACCTGGTACGGGATACCTGGTATGAGATACCTGGTGCGGGATACCTGGTGCGGAATACCTGGTGCGGAATACCTGGTGTGGGATACCTGGTGTGGGATTCCTGGTGCGGAATACCTGGTACGATATACCTGGTACGAGATATCTGGTGCGGGATACCTGGTGCGGGATACCTGGTGCGGGATACCTGGTTCGGAATACCTGGTGTGGGATACCTGGTGTGAGATAGCTGGTGCGGGATACCTGGTGCGGAATACCTGGTGCGGAATACCGGGTGCAGGATACATGGTGTGGAATACCTGGTGCGGGATACCTGTTGCGTGATATCTGGTGTGGGATACCTGGTACGAGATACCTGGTGCGGGATACCTGGTGCGGAATACCTGGTGCGGGATACCTGGTGCGAGATACCTGATGCGAGATACCTGGTGCGGAATACCTGGTGCAGGATACCTGGTGCGAGATACCTGGTGCAGAATATCTGGTGTTGCGAGGTACCTGATGCGGGATACATGGTGCCGGATACATGGTGCGGAATACCTGGTGTGGGATACCTGCTGCGAGATACCTGGTGCGGGATACCTGGTGCGGGACACCTGGTGCGGGATATCTGGTGCGAGATACCTGGTACGAGATACCTGGTGCGGGATACCTGGTGCAGGATACCTAATGCGGGATACCATCTGCGGGACACCTGGTACGAGATACCTGGTGCGTGATACCTGGTGCAAAATTCCTGGTATGAGATACCTGGTGCGGGATACCTGGTGCGAGATACCTGGTATGAGATACCTGGTGCGGGATACCTGGTACGAGATACCTGGTGCGGGATAACTGGTGCGAGATACCTGGTACGAGATACCTGGTCCGGGATACCTGGTACGAGATACCTGGTACGAGATACCTGGTGCGGAATACCTGGTGCGAAATACATGGTGCGAGATACCTCGTCCGAGATATCTGGTATGAACTACATGGTGTGGGATAACTGGTACGGGATACCTGGTGCGGGATACCTGGTGCTGGACACCTGGTGCGGGATATCTGCTGAGAGATATCTGGTGCGGGATACCTGATGTGGTATATCTGGTGCGGGATACCTGGTGCAAGATACCTGGTACGAGATACCTGGTACGAGATAACTGGTGCGGGATACCTGGTGCAGGATACCTGATGCGGGATACCAGCTGCGGGATACCTGGTACGAGATACCTACTGTGGGATACCTGCTGCGGGATACCAGGTGCGAGATACCTGGTATGAGATACCTGGTGCAGATTATCTGGTGTTGCGAGGTACCTGATGCGGGATACCTGGTGCGGGATACATGGTGCGAGATACCTGGTACGAGATACCTGGTGCGGGATACCTGGTGCGAGATACCTGGTACGAGATACCTGGTGCGGGATACCTGGTGCACCACACCTGGTACGAGATACTTGGTGCGAGATATCTGGTGCGGGATACCTAGTGCGGGATACCTGGTGCGGAATACCTGGTACGAGATACCTGGTGCGAGATACCTGGTGTGAGATACCTGGTGCGAGATATCTGGTGCGGGATACCTGGTGCGGGATACCTGGTGCACCATACCTGGTACGAGATACCTGGTGCGAGATACCTGGTGCGAGATACCTGGTGCGGGATACCTGCTGCGGAATACCTGGTGCGAGATACCTGGTGCGGGATACCTGGTGCGAGATACCTGGTGCGGGATACCTGCTGCGGAATACCTGGTGCGGGATACCTGGTGCGGAATATCTGGTGCGAGATACCTGCTGCGGGATACCTGCTGCGGAATACCTGGTGCGAGATACCTGGTGCGGGATCCCTGGTACGGGATACTTGGTACGGGATACCTGGTGCGGGATACCTGGTGCGAGATACCTGGTGCGAGAGACCTGCTGCGAGATACCTGGTGCGAGATACCTGCTGCGGAATACCTGGTGTGGGATACCTGGTGTGGGATACATGGTGCGGGGTACCTGGTACGGGATACCTGGTGCGGGATACCTGGTACGAGATACCTGGTGTGGGATACCTGGTGCAGGATACCTGGTGCAGAATACCTGATGTTGTGAGGTACCTGGTGCGAGATACCTGGTGTGAGATACCTGGTGCGAGATATCTGCTGCGAGATATCTGGTGCAGCTTACCTGGTGCGAGATACCTGGTGCGGGATACCTGGTTCAGGATATCTGCTGCGAGATACCTGGTGCCAGATACCTGGTGTGGGATACCTGGTGTGGGATACCAGGGGTACCTGGTGCGGGATACCTGGTGGTGCGGGATACCTAATGTGGGATACCTGGTGCAGGATATCTGCTGCGAGATAGCTGGTGTGGGATACCTGGTGCGAGTTACCCGGTGCAGGAAACCTGGTGCGGGATACCTGGTGCGAGATACCTGGTGCGAGATACCTGGTGCGGGATACCTGGTGCGGGATACCTGGTGCGAGATACCTGGTGCGAGATACCTGGTGCGGGATACCTGGTGCGAGATACCTGGTGCGAGATACCTGGTGCGGGATACCTGGTGCGAGATACCTGGTGCGAGATACCTGGTGCGGGATACCTGGTGCGAGTTACCCGGTGCAGGAAACCTGGTGCGGGATACCTGGTGCGGAATACCTGGTGTGGGATACCTGGTACGATATACCTGGTGCGGGATACCTGGTGCGTGATACCTGGTGCGGGATACGTGATGTGGGATACCTGGTGCGGGATACCTGGTACGATATACCTGGTGCGGGATACCTGGTGCGGGCTACCTGGTGCGGGATACCTGGTTCGGAATACCTGGTGTGGGAAACCTGGTGCGAGATACCTGGTGCGAAATACCTGGTGTGGGATACCTGATGTGGGATACCTGGTGCGGGATACCTGGTACGATATACCTGGTGCGGGATACCTGGTGCGGGATACCTGGTGCGGGATACCTGGTTCGGAATACCTAGTGTGGGATACCTGGTGTGGGATACATGGTGAGGGATACCTGGTACGAGATACCTGGTGCGGGATACCTGGTGCGAGATAGCCGATGCGGGATACCTGGTTCGGGATACCGGGTGCAGGATACCTGGTGTGGGATACATGGTGAGGGATACCTGGTGCGATATACCTGGTACAAGATACCTGGTGTGAGATAGCTGGTGCGGGATACCTGGTGCTGGATACCTGGTGCGTGATACCTGGTGCGGGATACCTGGTGGGAGATACCTGGTGCGGGATACCTGGTACGAGATACCTGCTACGAGATACCTGGTGCGTGATACCTGGTGTGGGATACCTGGTACGAGATACCTGGTGCGGGATACCTGGTGCGAGATACCTGGTGGGAGATACCTGGTGCGGGATACCTGGTACGAGATACCTGCTACGAGATACCTGGTGCGGGATACCTGGTGCGGGATACCTGGTACGAGATACCTGGTGTGGGATACCTGCTGCGGGATACCTGGTACGATATACCTGGTGCGGGATACCTGGTGCGGGATACCTGGTGCGGGATACCTGGTTCGGAATACCTGGTGTGGGATACCTGGTGTGGGATACATGGTGAGGGATACCTGGTACGAGATACCTGGTGCGGGATACCTGGTGCGAGATACCTGGTACAAGATACCTGGTGTGAGATAGCTGGTGCGGGATACCTGGTGCGGGATACCTGGTGCGGGATACCTGATGTGGGATACCTGGTGCGGTATACCTGGTACGATATACCTGGTGCGGGATACCTGGTGCGGGCTACCTGGTGCGGGCTACCTGGTGCGGGATACCTGGTTCGGAATACCTGGTGAGGGAAACCTGGTGCGAGATACCTGGTGCGAAATACCTGGTGTGGGATACCTGATGTGGGATACCTGGTGCGGGATACCTGGTACGATATACCTGGTGCGGGATACCTGGTGCGGGATACCTGGTGCGGGATACCTGGTTCGGAATACCTAGTGTGGGATACCTGGTGTGGGATACATGGTGAGGGATACCTGGTACGAGATACCTGGTGCGGGATACCTGGTGCGAGATACCTGGTACAAGATACCTGGTGTGAGATAGCTGGTGCGGGATACCTGGTGCTGGATACCTGGTGCGTGATACCTGGTGTGGGATACCTGGTACGAGATACCTGGTGCGGGATACCTGGTGCGAGATACCTGATGCGAGATACCTGGTGCGGAATACCTGGTGCGAGATACCTGGTGCGAGATACCTGGTGCAGAATATCTGGTGTTGCGAGGTACCTGATGCGGGATACATGGTGCGGGATACATGGTGCGGAATACCTGGTGTGGGATACCTGCTGCGAGATACCTGGTGCGGGATACCTGGTGCGGGACACCTGGTGCGGGATATCTGCTGAGAGATATCTGGTGCGGGATACCTGGTGTGGTATATCTGGTGCGGGATACCTGGTGCGAGATACCTGGTACGAGATACCTGGTGCGGGATTCCTGGTGCAGGATACCTAATGCGGGATACCAGCTGCGGGATACCTGGTACGAGATACCTACAGTGGAATACCTGCTGCGGTATACCAGGTGCGAGATACCTGGTATGAGATCCCTGGTGCGGGATACCTGGTACGAGATACCTGATACGAGATACCTGGTGCGGGATACCTGGTGCGAGATACCTGGTATGAGATACCTGGTCCGGGATACCTGGTACGAGATACCTGGTACGAGATACCTGGTGCGTGATACCTGGTGCGACATACATGGTGCGAGATACCTGGTGCGGGATACCTGGTGCGAAATACATGGTGCAAGATACCTCGTCCGAGATATCTGCTGAGAGATATCTGGTGCGGGATACCTGACGTGGTATATCTGGTGCGGGATACCTGGTGCGAGATACCTGGTACGAGATACCTGGTATGAGATACCTGGTGCGGGATACCTGGTATGAGATACCTACTGCGGGATACCTGCTGCGGGATACCAGGTGCGAGATACCTGGTACGAGATACCTGGTGCGGGATACCTGGTTCGAGATACCTGGTACGAGATACCTGGTGCGGGATACCTGGTGCGAAATACCTGGTATGAGATACCTGGTGCGGGATACCTGGTGCGAGATACCTGGTATGAGATACCTGGTGCGGGATACCTGGTATGAGATACCTGGTGCTGGATACCTGGTGCGAGATACCTGGTACGAGATACCTGGTCCGGGATACCTGGTACGAGATACCTGGTACGAGATACCTGGTGCGGGATACCTGGTGCAAAATACATGGTGCGATATACCTGGTCCGAGATATCTGGTACGAGCTACATGGTGTGAGATAACTGGTACGGGATACCTGGTGCGGGATACCTGGTGTGGGATACCTGGTGTGGGATACCTGGTACGAGATACGTGGTGCGGGATACCTAGTGCGGGATACCTGGTGTGGGATACCTGGTGCAGGATACCTGGTGCGGGATACCTGGTACGGGATACATGGTGCGGGATACCTGGTGCGAGATACCTGGTGCAAGATACCTGGTGCAGATTATCTGGTGTTGCGAGGTACCTGATGCGGGATACCTGGTGCGGGATACATGATGCGAGATACCTGGTACGAGATACGTGGTGCGGGATACCTGTTGTGAGATACCTGGTACGAGATACCTGGTGCGGGATACCTGGTGCACCATACCGGGTACGAGATACCTGGTGAGAGATATCTGGTGCGGGATACCTGGTGCGGGATACCTGGTGCGGAATACCTGGTACGAGATACCTGGTGCGAGATACCTGGTGCGAGATACCTGGTGCGAGATATCTGGTGCGGGATACCTGGTGCGGGATACCTGGTGCACCATACCTGGTGAAGGATACCTGGTGCGAGATACCTGGTGCGAGATACCTGGTGCGGGATACCTGCTGCGGAATACCTGGTGCGAGATACCTGGTGCGGGATACCTGGTGCGAGATACCTGGTGCAGGATACCTGCTGCGGAATACCTGGTGCGGGATACCTGGTGCGGAATATCTGGTGCGAGATACCTGGTGCGGGATACCTGCTGCGGAATACATGGTGCGAGATACCTGGTGCGGGATCCCTGGTATGGGATACTTGGTACGGGATACCTGGTGCGGGATACCTGGTGCGAGATACCTGGTGCGAGAGACCTGGTGCAAGATACTTGGTGCGAGATACCTGCTGCGGAATACCTGGTGTGGGATACCTGGTGTGGGATACATGGTGCGGGGTACTTCGTACGGGATACCTGGTGCGGGATACCTGGTACGAGATACCTGGTGCGGGATACCTGGTGCAGGATACCTGGTGCAGAATACCTGATGTTGTGAGGTACCTGGTGCAAGATACCTGGTGCGAGATACCTGGTGCGGGATACCTGGTTCGGGATATCTGCTGCGAGATACCTGGTGCGAGATACCTGGTGTGGGATACCTGGTGTGAGATACCAGGGGTACCTGGTGCGGGATACCTGGTGGTGCGGGATACCTAATGCGGGATACCTGGTGCGGGATATCTGCTGCGAGATAGCTGGTGTGGGATACCTGGTGAAGGATACCTGGTACGGGATACCTGCTGCGAGATATCTGGTGCAGCTTACCTGGTGCGAGATACCTGGTGCGGGATACCTGGTTCGGGATATCTGCTGCGAGATACCTGGTGCGAGATACCTGGTGTGGGATACCTGGTGTGGGATACCAGGGGTACCTGGCGCGGGATACCTGGTGGTGCGGGATACCTAATGCGGGATACCTGGTGCGAGATATCTGCTGCGAGATAGCTGGTGTGGGATACCTGGTGAAGGATACCTGGTACGGGATACCTGGTACGAGGTACCTGGTGCGGGATACCTGGTGCGGGATACCTGGTGCGAGATACCTGGTGCGGGATACCTGGTGCGAGATACCTGGTGCAAGATACCTGCTGCGGAATACCTGGTGCGGGATACCTGGTGCGGAATATCTGGTGCGAGATACCTGGTGCGGGATACCTGCTGCGGAATACATGGTGCGAGATACCTTGTGCGGGATCCCTGGTACGGGATACTTGGTACGGGATACCTGGTGCGGGATACCTGGTGCGAGATACCTGGTGCGAGAGACCTGGTGCAAGATACTTGGTGCGAGATACCTGCTGCGGAATACCTGGTGTGGGATACCTGGTGTGGGATACATGGTGCGGGGTACTTCGTACGGGATACCTGGTGCGGGATACCTGGTACGAGATACCTGGTGCGGGATACCTGGTGCAGGATACCTGGTGCAGAATACCTGATGTTGTGAGGTACCTGGTGCGAGATACCTGGTGCGAGATACCTGGTGCGGGATACCTGGTTCGGGATATCTGCTGCGAGATACCTGGTGCGAGATACCTGGTGTGGGATACCTGGTGTGGGATACCAGGGGTACCTGGTGCGGGATACCTGGTGGTGCGGGATACCTAATGCGGGATACCTGGTGCGGGATATCTGCTGCGAGATAGCTGGTGTGGGATACCTGGTGAAGGATACCTGGTACGGGATACCTGCTGCGAGATATCTGGTGCAGCTTACCTGGTGCGAGATACCTGGTGCGGGATACCTGGTTCGGGATATCTGCTGCGAGATACCTGGTGCGAGATACCTGGTGTGGGATACCTGGTGTGGGATACCAGGGGTACCTGGCGCGGGATACCTGGTGGTGCGGGATACCTAATGCGGGATACCTGGTGCGAGATATCTGCTGCGAGATAGCTGGTGTGGGATACCTGGTGAAGGATACCTGGTAAGGGATACCTGGTACGAGATACCTGGTGCGGGATACCTGGTGCGGGATACCTGGTGCGAGATACCTGGTGCGGGATACCTGGTACGATATACCTGGTGTGGGATACCTGGTGCGGGATACCTAATGTGGGATACCTGTTGCGGGATACCTGGTACGATATACCTGGTGCGGGATACCTGGTGCGGGATACCTGGTGCGGTATACCTGGTGAAGGATACCTGGTAAGGGATACCTGGTACGAGATACCTGGTGCGGGATACCTGGTGCGGGATACCTGGTGCGGGATACCTGGTGCGGGATACCGGGTGCAGGATACCTGGTGTGGGATACCTGGTGCGGGATACCTGGTGCGTGATACCTTGTGCAGGATACCTGGTACGAGATACCTGGTGCGGGATACCTGGTGCGGAATACCTGGTGCGGGACACCTGGTGCGAGATACCTGGTGCGGGATACCTGGTGAGGGATACCTGGTAGAAGATACCTGGTGCGGGATACCTGGTGCAGGATACCTGGTACGGGATACATGGTGCGGGATACCTGGTACGAGATACCTGGTGCGGGATACCTGGTGCAGGATACCTGGTACGGGATACCTGGTACGAGATACCTGGTGCGGGATACCTGGTGCGGAATACCTGGTGTGGGATACCTGGTGTGGGATTCCTGGTGCGGAATACCTGGTACGATATACCTGGTACGAGATATCTGGTGCGGGATACCTGGTGCGGGATACCTGGTGCGGGATACCTGGTTCGGAATACCTGGTGTGGGATACCTGGTGTGGGATGCATGGTGAGGGATACCTGCTGCGAGATACCTGGTGCGAGATACCTGGTGCGAGATATCTGCTGCGAGATATCTGGTGCAGCTTACCTGGTGCGAGATACCTGGTGCGGGATACCTGGTGCGAGATACCTGGTGCGAGATACGTGGTGCGGGATACCTGGTGCGGAATACCTGGTGTGGAATACCTGGTGCGAGATACCTGGTGCGAGATACGTGGTGCGAGATACGTGGTGCGGGATACCTGGTGCGGGATACCTGGTTCGGAATACCTGGTGTGGGATACCTGGTGCGAGATACCTGGTGCGAGATACGTGGTGCGGGATACCTGGTGCGGGATACCTGGTTCGGAATACCTGGTGTGGGATACCTGGTGTGGGATGCATGGTGAGGGATACCTGCTGCGAGATACCTGGTGCGAGATACCTGGTGCGAGATATCTGCTGCGAGATATCTGGTGCAGCTTACCTGGTGCGAGATACCTGGTGCCGGATACCTGGTGCGAGTTACCCGGTGCAGGAAACCTGGTGCGGGATACCTTGTACGGGATACTTGGTACGGGATACCTGGTGCGAGATACCTGGTGCGGGATACCTGGTGTGGGATACCAGGGGTACCTGGTGCGGGATACCTGGTGGTGCGGGATACCTAATGCGGGATACCTGGTGCGGGATATCTGCTGTGAGATAGCTGGTGTGGGATACCTGGTGCAGGATACCTGGTACGGGATACCTGGTACGAGATACCTGGTGCGGGATACCTGGTGCGGGATACCTGGTACGGGATACCTGGTGCGAGGTACCTGGTGTGGGATACCTGGTGCGGAATACCTGGTGTGGAATACCTGTGTGGGATACATATTGCGGGATACCTGGTGCGAGATAACTGGTGCGGGATACCTGGTGCGAGGTACCTGGTACGAGATACCTGGTGCAGGACACCTGGTGCGGGATTCCTGGTGCAAGATAACTGGTGCGAGATATCTGGTGCGGGATACCTGGTGCGGGCTACCTGGTGTGGGATACCTGGTACGAGATATCTGGTACGGGATTCCTGGTATGGGATAACTGGTGCGGGATTCCTTGTCCAGGATACCTGGTGCGAGATACCTGGTACGAGATACCTGGTGCGAGATACCTGGTGCGGGAAACCTGGTGCGAGATACCTGGTGCGGAATACCTGGTGTGGGATACATGGTGCAGGATACCTGGTGCGAGATACCTGGTGCGAGATACCTGGTGCGGGATACCTGGTGCGGAATACCTGGTGCGGGATACCTGATGTGGGATACCTGGTGCGGGATACCTGGTGCGGGATACCTGGTGCGGGATACCTGGTTCGGAATACCTGGTGTGGGATACCTGGTGTGGGATACATGGTGAGGGATACCTGGTACGAGATACCTGGTGCGGGATACCTGGTGCGAGATAGCTGGTGCGGGATACCTGGTGCGAGATACCTGGTGCGGGATACCTGGTGAGGGATACCTGGTAGAAGATACCTGGTGCGGGATACCTGGTGCAGGATACCTGGTGTGAGATAGCTGGTGCGGGACACCTGGTGCGAGATACCTGGTGCGGGATACCTGGTGAGGGATACCTGGTAGAAGATACCTGGTGCGGGATACCTGGTGCAGGATACCTGGTACGGGATACATGGTGCGGGATACCTGGTACGAGATACCTGGTGCGGGATACCTGGTGCAGGATACCTGGTACGGGATACCTGGTTCGGAATACCTGGTGTGGGATACCTGGTGTGGGATACATGGTGAGGGATACCTGGTGCGAGATACCTGGTACAAGTTACCTGGTGTGAGATAGCTGGTGTGGGATACCTGGTGCGGGATACCTGATGCAGAATACCGGGTGCAGGATACATGGTGTGGAATACCTGGTGCGGGATACCTGGTGCGTGATACCTGGTGTGGGATACCTGGTGCGGGACACCTGGGTCGAGATACCTGATGCGAGATACCTGGTGCGGAATAACTGGTGCGGGATACCTGGTGCGAGATACCTGGTGCAGAATATCTGGTGTTGCGAGGTACCTGATGCGGGATACATGGTGCGGGATACATGGTGCGGAATACCTGGTGTGAGATACCTGCTGCGAGATACCTGGTGCGGGATACCTGGAGCGGGACACCTGGTACGGGATATCTGCTGAGAGATATCTGGTGCGGGATACCTGGTGTGGTATATCTGGTGCGGGATACCTGGTGCGAGATACCTGGTACGAGATACCTGGTGCGGGATACCTGGTGCAGGATACCAATTGCGGGATACCAGCTGCGGGATACCTGGTACGAGATACCTACAGTGGGATACCTGCTGCGGTATATCAGGTGCGAGATACCTGGTATGAGATCCCTGGTGTGGGATACCTGGTACGAGATACCTGATACGAGATACCTGGTGTGGGATACCTGGTGCGAAATACCTGGTATGAGATACCTGGTGCGGGATACCTGGTGCGAGATACCTGGTATGAGATACCTGGTGCGGGATACCTGGTACGAGATACCTGGTGCGGGATACCTGGTGCGAGATACCTGGTACGAGATACCTGGTCCGGAATACCTGGTACGAGATACCTGGTACGAGATACCTGGTGCGGGATACCTGGTGCGAAATACATGGTGCGAGATACCTCGTCCGAGATATCTGGTATGAGCTACATGGTGTGAGATAACTGGTACGGGATACCTGGTGCGGGATACCTGGTGCTGGACACCTGGTGCGGGATATCTGCTGAGAGATATCTGGTGCGGGATACCTGATGTGGTATATCTGGTGCGGGATACCTGGTGCGAGATACCTGGTACGAGATACCTGGTACGAGATACCTGGTGCGGGATACCAGCTGCGGGATACCTGGTTCGAGATACCTACTGTGGGATACCTGCTGCTGGATACCAGGTGCGAGATACCTGGTATGAGATACCTGGTGCGGGATACCTGGTACGAGATACCTGGTGCGGGATACCTGGTGCGAAATACCTGGTATGAGATACCTGGTGCGGGATACCTGGTGCGAGATACCTGTGATGAGATACCTGGTGCGGGATACCTGGTACGAGATACCTGGTGCGGGATACCTGGTGCGAGATACCTGGTATGAGATACCTGGTCCGGGATACCTGGTACGAGATACCTGGTACGAGATACCTGGTACGAGCTACCTGGTACGGGATACCTGGTGCGAAATACATGGTGCGAGATACCTGGTCCGAGATATCTGGTATGAGCTACATTGTGTGAGATAACTGGTACGGGATACCTGGTGCGGGATACCTGGTGTGGGATACCTGGTGTGGGATACCTGGTACGAGATAATTGGTGCGGGATACCTGGTGTGGGATACCTGGTGCGGGATACCTGGTGCAGGATACCTGGTGCGGGATACCTGGTACGGGATACATGGTGCGGGATACCTGGTGCGAGATACCTGGTGCGAGATACCTGGTGCAGATTATCTGGTGTTGCGAGGTACCTGATGCGGGATACCTGGTGCGGGATACATGGTGCGAGATACCTGGTACGAGATACCTGGTGCGGGATACCTGGTGCGAGATACCTGGTACGAGATACCTGGTGCGGGATACCTGGTGCACCATACCTGGTACGAGATACCTGGTGCGAGATATCTGGTGCGGGATACCTGGTGCGGGATACCTGCTGCGGAATACCTGGTACGAGATACCTGATGCGAGATACCTGGTGCGAGATACCTGGTGCGAGATATCTGGTGCGGGATACCTGGTGCGGGATACCTGGTGCACCATACCTGGTACGAGATACCTGGTGCGAGATACCTGGTGCGAGATACCTGGTGCGGGATACCTGCTGCGGAATACCTGGTGCGAGATACCTGGTGCGGGATACCTGGTGCGAGATACCTGGTGCAGGATACCTGCTGCGGAATACCTGGTGCGGGATACCTGGTGCGGAATATCTGGTGCGAGATACCTGGTGCGGGATACCTGCTGCGGAATACCTGGTGCGAGATACCTGGTGCGGGATCCCTGGTACGGGATACTTGGTACGGGATACCTGGTGCGGGATACCTGGTGCGAGATACCTGGTGCGAGAGACCTGGTGCGAGATACCTGGTGCGAGATACCTGCTGCGGAATACCTGGTGTGGGATACCTGGTGTGGGATACATGGTGCGGGGTACTTGGTACGGAATACCTGGTGCGGGATACCTGGTACGAGATACCTGGTGCGGGATACCTGGTGCAGGATACCTGGTGCAGAATACCTGGTGTTGTGAGGTACCTGGTGCGAGCTACCTGGTGCGAGATACCTGGTGCGAGATATCTGCTGCGAGATATCTGGTGCAGCTTACCTGGTGCGAGATACCTGTTGCGGGATACCTGGTTCGGGATATCTGCTGCGAGATACCTGGTGCGAGATACCTGGTGTGGGATACCTGGTGTGGGATACCAGGGGTACCTGGTGCGGGATACCTGGTGGTGCGGGATACCTAATGCGGGATACCTGGTGCGGGATATCTGCTGCGAGATAGCTGGTGTGGGATACCTGGTGAAGGATACCTGGTACGGGATACCTGGTGCGGGATACCTGGTGCGAGATACCTGGTGCGAGATACCTGGTGCGGGATACCTGGTGCGAGTTACCCGGTGCAGGAAACCTGGTGCGGGATACCTTGTACGGGATACTTGGTACGGGATACCTGGTGCGAGATACCTGGTGCGGGATACCTGGTACAGGATACCTGGTGCGGAATATCTGATGTGGAATACCTGTGTGGGATACATATTGCGGGATACCTGGTGCGAGATAACTGGTGCGGGATACCTGGTGCGAGGTACCTGGTACGAGATACCTGGTGCAGGACACCTGGTGCGGGATTCCTGGTGCAAGATAACTGGTGCGAGATATCTGGTGCGGGATACCTGGTACGGGCTACCTGGTGTGGGATACCTGGTACGAGATATCTGGTACGGGATTCCTGGTATGGGATAACTGGTGCGGGATTCCTTGTCCAGGATACCTGGTGCGAGATACCTGGTACGAGATACCTGGTGCGAGATACCTGGTGCGGGAAACCTGGTGCGAGATACCTGGTGCGGAATACCTGGTGTGGGATACATGGTGCAGGATACCTGGTGCGAGATACCTGGTGCGGGATACCTGGTGCGGAATACCTGGTGTGGGATACCTGATGTGGGATACCTGGTGCGGGATACCTGGTACGATATACCTGGTGCGGGATACCTGGTGCGGGATACCTGGTGCGGGTTACCTGGTTCGGAATACCTGGTGTGGGATACCTGGTGTGGGATACATGGTGAGGGATACCTGGTATGAGATACCTGGTGCGGGATACCTGGTGCGAGATACCTGGTACAAGATACCTGGTGTGAGATAGCTGGTGCGGGATACCTGGTGCGGGATACCTGGTGCGGGATACCTGATGCGGAATACCCGGTGCAGGATACATGGTGCGGAATACCTGGTGCGGGCTACCTGGTGCGTGATACCTGGTGCGGGATACCTGGTACGAGATACCTGGTGCGGGATACCTGGTGCGGAATACCTGGTGCGGGATACCTGGTGCGGGATACCTGGTACGAGATACCTGGTGCGGGATACCTGCTGCGGAATACCTGGTGCGAGATACCTGGTGCGGGATCCCTGGTACGGGATACTTGGTAAAGCATACCTGGTGTGGGATACCTGGTGCGAGATACCTGGTGCGAGAGACCTGGTGCGAGATACCTCGTGCGAGATACCTGCTGCGGAATACCTGGAGTGGGATACCTGGTGTGGGATACATGGTGCGGGGTACCTGGTACGGGATACCTGGTGCGGGATACCTGGTACGAGATACCTGGTGCGGGATACCTGGTGCAGGATACCTGGTGCGGGATACATGGTGAGGGATACCTGGTACGAGATACCTGGTGCGGGATACCTGGTGTGAGATACCTGGTACGAGATACCTGGTTCGGGATACCTGGTACAGCATACCTGCTGTGGGATACATGGTGAGGGATACCTGGTACGAGATACCAGGTGCGGGATACCTGGTGCTGGATACCTAATGCGGGATACCAGCTGCGGGATACCTGGTACGAGATACCTACTGTGGGATACCTGCTGCGGGATACCAGGTGCGAGATACCTGGTATGAGATCCCTGGTGCGGGATACCTGGTACGAGATACCTGATACGAGATACCTGGTGCGGGATACCTGGTGCGAAATACCTGGTATGAGATACCTGGTGCGGGATACCTGGTGCGAAATACATGGTGCGAGATACCTCGTCCGAGATATCTGGTATGAGCTACATGGTGTGAGATAACTGGTACGGGATACCTGGTGCGGGATACCTGGTGCTGGACACCTGGTGCGGGATATCTGCTGAGAGATATCTGGTGCGGGATACCTGATGTGGTATATCTGGTGCGGGTTACCTGGTGCGAGATACCTGGTACGAGATACCTGGTACGAGATACCTGGTGCGGGATACCTGGTGCAGGATACCTGATGCGGGATACCTGCTGTGGGATACCAGGTGCGAGATACCTGGTACGAGATACCTGGTGCTGGATACCTGGTGCGAAATACCTGGTATGAGATACCTGGTGCGGGATACCTCGTATGAGATACCTGGTCCGGGATACCTGGTACAAGATACCTAGTACAAGATACCTGGTGCGGGATACCTGGTGCGAAATACATGGTGCGAGATACCTCGTCCGAGATATCTGGTATGAGCTACATGGTGTGAGATAACTGGTACGAGCTACCTGGTGCCGGATACCTGGTGTGGGATACCTGGTACGAGATACGTGGTGCGGGATACCTGGTGCTGGATACCTGGTGCGGGATACCTGGTGCAGGATACCTGGTGCGGGATACCTGGTACGGGATACATGGTGCGGGATACCTGGTGCGAGATACCTGGTGCGAGATACCTGGTGCAGATTATCTGGTGTTGCGAGGTACCTGATGCAGGATACCTGGTGCGGGATACATGGTGCGAGATACCTGGTACGAGATACCTGGTGCGGGATACCTGGTGCGAGATACCTGGTACGAGATACCTGGTGCGGGATACCTGATGCACCATACCTGGTACGAGATACCTGGTGCGGGATACCTGATGCACCATACCTGGTACGAGATACCTGGTGTGAGATATCTGGTGCGGGATACCTGGTGCAGGATACCTGGTGCGGAATACCTGGTACGAGATACCTGGTGCGAGATACCTGGTGCGAGATACCTGGTGCGAGATACCTGGTGCAGATTATCTGGTGTTGCGAGGTACCTGATGCGGGATACCTGGTGCGGGATACATGGTGCGAGATACCTGGTACGAGATACCTGGTGCGGGATACCTGGTGCGAGATACCTGGTACGAGATACCTGGTGCGGGATACCTGGTGCACCATACCTGGTACGAGATACCTGGTGCGAGATATCTGGTGCGGGATACCTGGTGCGGGATACCTGGTGCGGAATACCTGGTACGAGATACCTGATGCGAGATATCTGGTGCGAGATACCTGGTGCACCATACCTGGTACGATATATCTGGTGCGGGATACCTGGTGCGGAATACCTGGTACGAGATACCTGATGCGAGATACCTGGTGCGGGATACCTGGTGCGGAATACCTGGTACGAAATATCTGGTGCGGGATACCTGGTGCGGGATACCTGGTGCACCATACCTGGTATGAGATACCTGGTGCGAGATACCTGGTGCGGGATACCTGCTGCGGAATACCTGGTGTGGAATACCTGGTGCGGGATACCTGGTACGGGATACCTGGTACGAGATACCTGGTGCGGGATACCTGGTGCGGGATACCTGGTACGGGATACCTGGTGCGAGGTACCTGGTGTGGGATACCTGATGCGGAATACCTGGTGTGGAATACCTGTGTGGGATACATATTGCGGGATACCTGGTGCGAGATAACTGGTGCGGGATACCTGGTGCGAGGTACCTGGTACGAGATACCTGGTGCAGGACACCTGGTGCGGGGTTCCTGGTGCAAGATAACTGGTGCGAGATATTTGGTGCGGGATACCTGGTGCGGGCTACCTGGTGTGGGATACCTGGTGCGAGATACCTGGTACGAGATACCTGGTGCGAGATACCTGGTGCGGGAAACCTGGTGCGAGATACCTGGTGCGGAATACCTGGTGTGGGATACATGGTGCAGGATACCTGGTGCGAGATACCTGGTGCGGGATACCTGGTGCGGAATACCTGGTGTGGGATACCTGATGTGGGATACCTGGTGCGGGATACCTGGTACGATATACCTGGTGCGGGACACCTGGTGCGGGATACCTGGTGCGGGATACCTGGTTCGGAATACCTGGTGTGGGATACCTGGTGTGGGATACATGGTGAGGGATACCTGGTACGAGATACCAGGTGCGGGATACCTGGTGCGAGATACCTGGTACAAGATACCTGGTGTGAGATAACTGGTGCGGGATACCTGGTGCGGGATACCTGGTGCGGGATACATGATGCGGAATACCTGGTGCGGGCTACCTGGTGCGTGATACCTGGTGCGGGATACCTGGTACGAGATACCTGGTGCGGGATACCTGGTGCGGAATACCTGGTGCGGGATACCTGGTGCGGGATACCTGGTACGAGATAGCTGGTGCGGGATACCTGCTGCGGAATACCTGGTGCGAGATACCTGGTGCGGGATCCCTGGTACGGGATACTTGGTACAGCATACCTGGTGTGGGATACCTGGTGCGAGATACCTGGTGCGAGAGACCTGGTGCGAGATACCTCGTGCGAGATACCTGCTGCGGAATACCTGGTGTGGGATACCTGGTGTGGGATACATGGTGCAGGATACCTGGTGCGGGATACATGGTGAGGGATACCTGGTACGAGATACCTGGTGCGGGATACCTGGTGTGAGATACCTGGTACGAGATACCTGGTTCGGGATACCTGGTGCAGGATACCTGCTGTGGGATACATGGTGAGGGATACCTGGTACGAGATACCTGGTGCGGGATACCTGGTGCTGGATACCTAATGCGGGATACCAGCTGCGGGATACCTGGTACGAGATACCTACTGTGGGATACCTGCTGCGGGATACCAGGTGCGAGATACCTTGTATGAGATCCCTGGTGCGGGATACCTGGTATGAGATACCTGATACGAGATACCTGGTGCGGGATACCTGGTGCGAAATACCTGGTATGAGATACCTGGTGCGGGATACCTAGTGCGAAATACATGGTGCGAGATACCTCGTCCGAGATATCTGGTATGAGCTACATGGTGTGAGATAACTGGTACGGGATACCTGGTGCGGGATACCTGGTGCTGGACACCTGGTGCGGGATATCTGCTGAGAGATATCTGGTGCGGGATACCTGATGTGGTATATCTGGTGCGGGTTACCTGGTGCGAGATACCTGGTACGAGATACCTGGTACGAGATACCTGGTGCGGGATACCTGGTGCAGGATACCTGATGCGGGATACCTGCTGTGGGATACCAGGTGCGAGATACCTGGTACGAGATACCTGGTACGAGATACCTGGTGCTGGATACCTGGTGCGAAATACCTGGTATGAGATACCTGGTGCGGGATACCTCGTACGAGATACCTGGTATGAGATACCTGGTGCGGGATACCTGGTACGGGATACCTGGTGCGGGATACCTGGTGCGAGATACCTGGTATGAGATACCTGGTCCGGGATACTTGGTACAAGATACCTGGTACGAGATACCTGGTGCGGGATACCTGGTGCGAAATACATGGTGCGAGATACCTCGTCCGAGATATCTGGTATGAGCTACATGGTGTGAGATAACTGGTACGGGATACCTGGTGCGGGATACCTGGTGTGGGATACCTGGTACGAGATACGTGGTGCAGGATACCTGGTGCGGGATACCTGGTGCGAGATACCTGGTGCGAGATACCTGGTGCGGGATACCTGGTGTTGCGAGGTACCTGATGCAGGATACCTGGTGCGGGATACATGGTGCGAGATACCTGGTACGAGATACCTGGTGCGGGATACCTGGTGCGAGATACCTGGTACGAGATACCTGGTGCGGGATACCTGATGCACCATACCTGGTACGAGATACCTGGTGCGAGATATCTGGTGCGGGATACCTGGTGCAGGATACCTGGTGCGGAATACCTGGTACGAGATACCTGGTGCGAGATACCTGGTGCGAGATACCTGGTGCGAGATATCTGGTGCGGGATACCTGGTGCGGGATACCTGGTGCACCATACCTGGTACGAGATACCTGGTGCGAGATACCTGGTGCGAGATACCTGGTGCGGGATACCTGCTGCGGAATGCCTGGTGCGAGATACCTGGTGCGGGATACCTGGTGCGAGATACCTGGTGCAGGATACCTGCTGCGGAATACCTGGTGCGGGACACCTGGTGCGGAATATCTTGTGCGAGATACCTGGTGCGGGATACCTGCTGCGGAATACCTGGTGCGAGATACCTGGTGCGGGATCCCTGGTACGGGATACTTGGTACGTGATACCTGGTGCGGGATACCTGGTGCGAGATACCTGGTGCGAGAGACCTGGTGCGAGATACCTGGTGCGAGATACCTGCTGCGGAATACCTGGTGTGGGATACCTGGTGTGGGATACATGGTGCGGGGTACTTGGTACTGGATACCTGGTGCGGGATACCTGGTACGAGATACCTGGTGCGGGATACCTGGTGCAGGATACCTGGTGCAGAATACCTGGTGTTGTGAGGTACCTGGTGCGAGATACCTGGTGCGAGATACCTGGTGCGAGATATCTGCTGCGAGATATCTGGTGCAGCTTACCTGGTGCGAGATACCTGGTGCGGGATACCTGGTTCGGGATATCTGCTGCGAGATACCTGGTGCGAGATACCTGGTGCGGGATACCTGGTGCGAGTTACCCGGTGCAGGAAACCTGGTGCGGGATACCTTGTACGGGATACTTGGTACGGGATACCTTGTGCGAGATACCTGGTGCTGGATGCCTGGTGTGGGATACCAGGGGTACCTGGTGCGGGATACCTGGTGGTACGGGCTACCTAATGCGGGATACTTGGTGCGGGATATCTGCTGCGAGATAGCTGGTGTGGGATACCTGGTGCAGGATACCTGGTACGGGATACCTGGTACGAGATACCTGGTGCGGGATACCTGGTGCGGTATACCTGGTACGGGATACCTGGTGCGAGGTACCTTGTGCGGGATACCTGGTGCGGAATACCTGGTGTGGGATACCTGGTGTGGGATACATATTCCGGGATACCTGGTGCGAGATAACTGGTGCGGGATACCTGGTGCGAGGTACCTGGTGCGGGATACCTGGTGCGGAATACCTGGTGTGGGATACCTGGTGTGGGATACATATTGCGGGATATCTGGTGCGAGATACCTGGTGCGGGATACCTGGTACAAGATACCTGGTGTGAGATACCTGGTGTGGGATACCTGGAGCACCATACCTGGTACGAGATATCTGGTGCGAGATACCTGATATGGGATACCAGGGATACCTGGTGGTGTGGGATACCTAGTGCGAGATACCTGGTGCAAGATACCTGGTGCGAGGTACCTGGTGCGGGACACCTGGTGCGGGATACCTGCTGCAAGATACATGGTGTGGGATACCTGGTGTGGGATTCCTGGTGCGGGATACCTGGTGCGGGATACCTGGTGCGGGACACCTGGTGCGGTATACCTGGTGCGGGACACCTGGTGCGTGATACCTGTTGCAAGATACATGGTGCGGGATACCTGGTGCGAGATACCTGGTGCAGATTATCTGGTGTTGCGAGGTACCTGATGCAGGATACCTGGTGCGGGATACATGGTGCGAGATACCTGGTACGAGATACCTGGTGCGGGATACCTGGTGCGAGATACCTGGTACGAGATACCTGGTGCGGGATACCTGATGCACCATACCTGGTACGAGATACCTGGTGCGAGATATCTGGTGCGGGATACCTGGTGCAGGATACCTGGTGCGGAATACCTGGTACGAGATACCTGGTGCGAGATACCTGGTGCGAGATACCTGGTGCGGGATACCTGGTGCGGGATACCTGGTGCACCATACCTGGTACGAGATACCTGGTGCGAGATACCTGGTGCGAGATACCTGGTGCGGGATACCTGCTGCGGAATACCTGGTGCGAGATACCTGGTGCGGGATACCTGGTGCGAGATACCTGGTGCAGTATACCTGCTGCGGAATACCTGGTGCGGGACACCTGGTGCGGAATATCTTGTGCGAGATACCTGGTGCGGGATACCTGCTGCGGAATACCTGGTGCGAGATACCTGGTGCGGGATCCCTGGTACGGGATACTTGGTACGTGATACCTGGTGCGGGATACCTGGTGCGAGATACCTGGTGCGAGAGACCTGGTGCGAGATACCTGGTGCGAGATACCTGCTGCGGAATACCTGGTGTGGGATACCTGGTGTGGGATACATGGTGCAGGGTACTTGGTACTGGATACCTGGTGCGGGATACCTGGTACGAGATACCTGGTGCGGGATACCTGGTGCAGGATACCTGGTGCAGAATACCTGGTGTTGTGAGGTACCTGGTGCGAGATACCTGGTGCGAGATACCTGGTGCGAGATATCTGCTGCGAGATATCTGGTGCAGCTTACCTGGTGCGAGATACCTGGTGCGGGATACCTGGTTCGGGATATCTGCTGCGAGATACCTGGTGCGAGATACCTGGTGCGGGATACCTGGTGTGGGATACCAGGGGTACCTGGTGCGGGATACCTGGTGGTACGGGATACCTAATGCGGGATACCTGGTGCGGGATATCTGCTGCGAGATAGCTGGTGTGGGATACCTGGTGCAGGATACCTGGTATGGGATACCTGGTGCGAGATACCTGGTGCGGGATACCTGGTGCGAGTTACCCGGTGCAGGAAACCTGGTGCGGGATACCTTGTACGGGATACTTGGTACGGGATACCTGGTGCGAGATACCTGGTGCGGGATACCTGGTGTGGGATACCAGGGGTACCTGGTGCGGGATACCTGGTGGTACGGGCTACCTAATGCGGGATACCTGGTGCGGGATATCTGCTGCGAGATAGCTGGTGTGGGATACCTGGTGCAGGATACCTGGTACGGGATACCTGGTACGAGATACCTGGTGCGGGATACCTGGTGCGGTATACCTGGTACGGGATACCTGGTGCGAGGTACCTTGTGCGGGATACCTGGTGCGGAATACCTGTTGTGGGATACCTGGTGTGGGATACATATTGCGGGATACCTGGTGCGAGATAACTGGTGCGGGATACCTGGTGCGAGGTACCTGGTGCGGGATACCTGGTGCGGAATACCTGGTGTGGGATACCTGGTGTGGGATACATATTGCGGGATATCTGGTGCGAGATACCTGGTGCGGGATACCTGGTACAAGATACCTGGTGTGAGATACCTGGTGTGGGATACCTGGAGCACCATACCTGGTACGAGATACCTGGTGCAGGACACCTGGTGCGGGATTCCTGGTGCAAGATAACTGGTGCGAGATATCTGGTGCGGGATACCTGTTGCGGGCTACCTGGTGTGGGATACCTGGTACGAGATATCTGGTACGGGATTCCTGGTATGGGATAACTGGTGTGGGATTCCTTGTCCAGGATACCTGGTGTGAGATACCTGGTACGAGATACCTGGTGCGAGATACCTGGTGCGGGAAACCTGGTGCGAGATACCTGGTGCGGGATATCTGCTGCGAGATATCTGCTGCGAGATATCTGGTGCGGGATACCTGGTGCCGGATAACTGGTGCGGAATATCTGCTGCGAGATATCTGGTGCGAGATACCTGATATGGGATACCAGGGATACCTGGTGGTGTGGGATACCTAGTGCGAGATACCTGGTGCGAGATACCTGGTGCGAGGTACCTGGTGCGGGACACCTGGTGCGGGATACCTGCTGCAAGATACATGGTGTGGGATACCTAGTGTGGGATTCCTGGTGCGGGATACCTGGTGCGGGATACCTGGTGCGGGACACCTGGTGCGGGATACCTGGTGCGGGACACCTGGTGCGTGATACCTGTTGCAAGATACATGGTGCGGGATACCTGGTGCGGGACACCTGTTGCGGGATACCTGGTGCGGGACACCTGGTGCGGGATACCTGGTGCGGGACACCTGGTGCGGGATACCTGTTGCAAGATACATGGTGTGGGACGCCTGGTGCCGGATACCTGGTGCGGGATTCCTGGTGCGGGATACCTGTTGCGAGATACCTGGTGCGAGATACCTGGTGCGGGATACCTGGTGCCGGATACCTGGTACGATATACCTGGTGCGAGATACCTGGTGTAGGATACCTGGTGCGAGATGCCTGGTGCGAGATACCTGGTGCGGGATACCTGGTGTGAGATACCTGGTGCAGGATACCTGGTGCCGGATACCTGGTACGATATACCTGGTGCGAGATACCTGGTGTAGGATACCTGGTGCGAGATGCCTGGTGCGGGATACCTGGTGCGAGATACCTGGTGCGAGATACCTGGCATGATATACCTGGTGCGAGATACCTGGTGCGGGATACCTGGTGCGAGATACCTGGTGCGAGATATCTGGTGCGAGATACCTGATGCGAGATACCTGGTGCGGGATACCTGGTGCGAGATAACTGGTGCGAGATACCTGGTGCGAGATATCTGGTGCGAGATACCTGGTGCGGGATACCTGGTGCGAGATACGTGGTGCGGGATACCTGGTGCGAGATACCTGGTGCCTGGTGCAGGATACCTGGTGCAGGATACATGGTGCGGGATACCTGGTGCGAGATACCTGGTGTCTGGTGCAGGATACCTCGTGCAGGATACCTGGTGCCGGATACCTGGTGCGGGATGCCTGGTACAAGATACTTGGTGCCTGGTGCTGGATACCTGGTGCAGGATACCTGGTGCGAGATACCTGGTGCCGGATACCTGGTGCGGGATACCTGGTTCTAGATACCTCATGCAGGATACCTGGTGTGGGATATCTGGTGCAATATACATGGTGCGGGATACCTGGTGCGAGATAACTGGTGCCGGATACCTGGTGCAAGATACCTGGTGCGGGATACCTGGTGTGGGATACCTGTTGCGAGATACCTGGTGCGGGATACCTGGTGTGGGATACCTGGTGCAAGACACCTGGTGCGGGAAACCTGGTATTGGATACCTGTTGCGAGATACCTGGTGCGAGATACCTGGTGCGGGATACTTGGTGCAGGATACCTGGTGCGAGATACCTGGTGCGAGATACCTGGTGCGGGATACCTGGTACGATATTCCTGGTGTGAGATACCTGGTGCGAGATACCTGGTGTGGGATACCTGGTACGATATACCTGGTTTGAGATACCTGGTGCGAGATACCTGGTGCGGGATACCTGGTGCGGGATACCTGGCGCGGGATACCTGGTACAATATACCTGGTATGAGATACCTGGTGCGGGATACCTGGTACGAGATACCTGGTGCGGGATACCTGGTGCGAGATACCTGGTACGAGATACCTGGTGTGGGATACCTGCTGGGGGATACCTGGTCCGATATACCTGGTGCGGGATACCTGGTGCGGGATACCTGGTATGATATACCTGGTGCGAGATACCTGGTGCAGGATACCTGGTGCGAGATACCTGGTGCAGGATACCTGGTACGAGATACCTGCTACGAGATACCTGGTGTGAGATACCTGGTGCAGGATACCTGGTACGAGATACCTGGTGCGAGATACCTGGTGTGGGATACTTGGTGCAGGATACCTGGTGCGAGATACCTGGTGTGAGATACCTGGTGTGGGATACTTGGTGCAGGATACCTGGTGCGAGATACCTGGTGTGAGATACCTGGTGCGGGATACCTGGTGCAGGATACCTGGTGCAAAATACCTGGTGCGGGATACCTGGTACGATATACCTGGTGTGAGATACCTGGTGCGGGATACCTGGTACGAGATACCTGGTGCGGGATACCTGGTGCGAGATACCTGGTGCAAGATACCTGGTGCGGGATACCTGGTGCGGGATACCTGGTGCGAGATACCTGGTACAAGATACCTGGTGTGAGATACCTGGTGTGGGATACCTGGAGCACCATACCTGGTACGAGATACCTGGTGCGGGATACCTGGAGCACCATACCTGGTACGAGATACCTGGTGCAGGACACCTGGTGCGGGATTCCTGGTGCAAGATAACTGGTGCGAGATATCTGGTGCGGGATACCTGCTGCGGGCTACCTGGTGTGGGATACCTGGTACGAGATATCTGGTACGGGATTCCTGGTATGGGATAACTGGTGCGGGATTCCTTGTCCAGGATATCTGGTGCGAGATACCTGGTACGAGATACCTGGTGCGAGATAACTGGTGCGGGAAACCTGGTGCGAGATACCTGGTGCGGGATATCTGCTCCGAGATATCTGCTGCGAGATATCTGGTGCGGGATACCTGGTGCCGGATAACTGGTGCGGAATATCTGCTGCGAGATATCTGGTGCGAGATACCTGATATGGGATACTAGGGATACCTGGTGATGTGGGATACCTGGTGCGAGATACCTGGTGCGAGATACCTGGTGCGAGATACCTGGTGCGGGACACCTGGTGCGGGATACCTGCTGCAAGATACATGGTGTGGGATACCTGGTGTGGGATTCCTGGTGCGGGATACCTGGTGCGGGATACCTGGTGCGGGACACCTGGTGCGGGATACCTGGTGCGGGACACCTGGTGCGTGATACCTGTTGCAAGATACATGGTGCGGGATACCTGGTGCGGGACACCTGGTGCGGGATACTTGTTGCAAGATACATGGTGTGGGACGCCTGGTGCCGGATACCTGGTGCGGGATTCCTGGTGCGTGATACCTGTTGCGAGATACCTGGTGCGAGATACCTGGTGCAGGATACCTGGTGCGAGATACATGGTACGATATACCTGGTGTGAGATACCTGGTGTAGGATACCTGCTGCGGGATACCTGGTACGATATACCTGGTGCGAGATACCTGGTGTACGATACCTGGTGCGAGATACCTGGTGCGAGATACCTGGTGCGGGATACCTGGTGTGAGATACCTGGTGCAGGATACCTGGTGCAGGATACCTGGTGCGGGATACCTGGTGCGAGATACCTGGCATGATATACCTGGTGCGAGATACCTGGTGCGGGATACCTGGTGCGAGATACCTGGTGCGAGATATCTGGTGCGAGATACCTGATGCGAGATAGCTGGTGCGGGATACCTGGTGCGAGATAACTGGTGCGAGATATCTGGTGCGAGATATCTGGTGCGAGATACCTGTTGTACGATACATGGTGCGGGATACCTGGTGAGGGATACCTGTTGCGAGATACCTGGTGCGGGATACCTGGTGCGGGATTCCTGGTGCGGGATACCTGTTGCGAGATACCTGGTGCGAGATACCTGGTGCGGGATACCTGGTGCGAGATACCTGGTACGATATACCTGGTGCGAGATACCTGGTGTGGGATACCTGCTGCGGGATACCTGGTACGATATACCTGGTGCGAGATACCTGGTGTAGAATACCTGGTGCGTGATACCTGGTGCGACATATCTGGTGCGAGATATCTGGTGCGAGATACCTGGTGCGCGATACCTGGTGCTTGATACCTGGTGCGAGATACCTGGTGCCTGGTGCGGGATACCTGGTGCGGGATACCTGGTGCGGGATACCTCGTGCAGGATACCTGGTGCGAGATACCTGTTGCCTGGTGCAGGATACCTGGTGTAGGATACCTGGTGCGGGATACCTGGTGCGGGATGCCTGGTACAAGATACCTGGTGCCTGGTGCGGGATACCTGGTGCGGGATACCTGGTGCGAGATACCTGGTGCGGGATACCTGGTGCGAGATACCTGGTGCCTGGTGCAGGATACCTGGTGCAGGATACATGGTGCGGGATACCTGGTGCGAGATACCTGGTGCGGGATACCTGGTACAAGATACCTGGTGTGAGATACCTGGTGTGGGATACCTGGAGCACCATACCTGGTACGAGATACCTGGTGCGGGATACCTGGAGCACCATACCTGGTACGAGATACCTGGTGCAGGACACCTGGTGCGGGATTCTTGGTGCAAGATAACTGGTGCGAGATATCTGGTGCGGGATACCTGGTGCGGGCTACCTGGTGTGGGATACCTGGTACGAGATATCTGGTACGGGATTCCTGGTATGGGATAACTGGTGTGGGATTCCTTGTCCAGGATACCTGGTGTGAGATACCTGGTACGAGATACCAGGTGCGAGATACCTGGTGCGGGAAACCTGGTGCGAGATACCTGGTGCGGGATATCTGCTGCGAGATATCTGCTGCGAGATATCTGGTGCGGGATACCTGGTGCCGGATAACTGGTGCGGAATATCTGCTGCGAGATATCTGGTGCGAGATACCTGATATGGGATACCAGGGATACCTGGTGGTGTGGGATACCTAGTGCGAGATACCTGGTGCGAGATACCTGGTGCGAGGTACCTGGTGCGGGACACCTGGTGCGGGATACCTGCTGCAAGATACATGGTGTGGGATACCTGGTGTGGGATTCCTGGTGCGGGATACCTGGTGCGGGATACCTGGTGCGGGACACCTGGTGCGGGATACCTGGTGCGGGACACCTGGTGCGTGATACCTGTTGCAAGATACATGGTGCGGGATACCTGGTGCGGGACACCTGTTGCGGGATACCTGGTGCGGGACACCTGGTGCGGGATACCTGGTGCGGGACACCTGGTGCGGGATACCTGGTGCGGGACACCTGGTGCGTGATACCTGTTGCAAGATACATGGTGCGGGATACCTGGTGCGGGACACCTGTTGCGGGATACCTGGTGCGGGACACCTGGTGCGGGATACCTGGTGCGGGACACCTGTTGCGGGATACCTGGTGTGGGACACCTGGTGCGGGATACCTGGTGCGGGACACCTGGTGCGGGATACCTGTTGCAAGATACATGGTGTGGGATGCCTGGTGCCGGATACCTGGTGCGGGATTCCTGGTGCGGGATACCTGTTGCGAGATACCTGGTGCGAGATACCTGGTGCGGGATACCTGGTGCGAGATACCTGGTACGATATACCTGGTGCGAGATACCTGGTGTAGGATACCTGCTGCGGGATACCTGGTACGATATACCTGGTGCGAGATATCTGGTGCGGGATACCTGGTGCCGGATACCTGGTACGATATACCTGGTGCGAGATACCTGGTGTAGGATACCTGGTGCGAGATACCTGGTGCGAGATACCTGGTGTGGGATACTTGGTGCAGGATACCTGGTGCGAGATACCTGGTGTGAGATACCTGGTGCGGGATACCTGGTGCAGGATACCTGGTGCAAAATACCTGGTGCGGGATACCTGGTACGATATACCTGGTGTGAGATACCTGGTGCGGGATACCTGGTACGAGATACCTGGTGCGGGATACCTGGTGCGAGATACCTGGTGCGAGATACCTGGTGCGGGATACCTGGTGCGGGATACCTGGTGCGAGATACCTGGTACAAGATACCTGGTGTGAGATACCTGGTGTGGGATACCTGGAGCACCATACCTGGTACGAGATACCTGGTGCGGGATACCTGGAGCACCATACCTGGTACGAGATACCTGGTGCAGGACACCTGGTGCGGGATTCCTGGTGCAAGATAACTGGTGCGAGATATCTGGTGCAGGATACCTGCTGCGGGCTACCTGGTGTGGGATACCTGGTACGAGATATCTGGTACGGGATTCCTGGTATGGGATAACTGGTGCGGGATTCCTTGTCCAGGATATCTGGTGCGAGATACCTGGTACGAGATACCTGGTGCGAGATAACTGGTGCGGGAAACCTGGTGCGAGATACCTGGTGCGAGATACCTGGTGCGGGACACCTGGTGCGGGATACCTGCTGCAAGATACATGGTGTGGGATACCTGGTGTGGGATTCCTGGTGCGGGATTCCTGGTGCGGGATACCTGGTGCGGGACACCTGGTGCGGGATACCTGGTGCGGGACACCTGGTGCGTGATACCTGTTGCAAGATACATGGTGCGGGATACCTGGTGCGGGACACCTGTTGCGGGATACCTGGTGCGGGACACCTGGTGCGGGATACCTGGTGCGGGACACCTGGTGCGGGATACCTGTTGCAAGATACATGGTGTGGGACGCCTGGTGCCGGATACCTGGTGCGGGATTCCTGGTGCGTGATACCTGTTGCGAGATACCTGGTGCGAGATACCTGGTGCAGGATACCTGGTGCGAGATACATGGTACGATATACCTGGTGTGAGATACCTGGTGTAGGATACCTGCTGCGGGATACCTGGTACGATATACCTGGTGCGAGATATCTGGTGCGGGATACCTGGTGCGGGATACCTGGTACGATATACCTGGTGCGAGATACCTGGTGTACGATACCTGGTGCGAGATACCTGGTGCGAGATACCTGGTGCGGGATACCTGGTGTGAGATACCTGGTGCAGGATACCTGGTGCAGGATACCTGGTGCGGGATACCTGGTGCGAGATACCTGGCATGATATACCTGGTGCGAGATACCTGGTGCGGGATACCTGGTGCGAGATACCTGGTGCGAGATATCTGGTGCGAGATACCTGATGCGAGATAGCTGGTGCGGGATACCTGGTGCGAGATAACTGGTGCGAGATATCTGGTGCGAGATATCTGGTGCGAGATACCTGTTGTACGATACATGGTGCGGGATACCTGGTGAGGGATACCTGTTGCGAGATACCTGGTGCGGGATACCTGGTGCGGGATTCCTGGTGCGGGATACCTGTTGCGAGATACCTGGTGCGAGATACCTGGTGCGGGATACCTGGTGCGAGATACCTGGTACGATATACCTGGTGCGAGATACCTGGTGTGGGATACCTGCTGCGGGATACCTGGTACGATATACCTGGTGCGAGATACCTGGTGTAGAATACCTGGTGCGTGATACCTGGTGCGAGATATCTGGTGCGAGATATCTAGTGCGAGATACCTGGTGCGCGATACCTGGTGCTTGATACCTGGTGCGAGATACCTGGTGCCTGGTGCGGGATACCTGGTGCGGGATACCTGGTGCGGGATACCTCGTGCAGGATACCTGGTGCGAGATACCTGTTGCCTGGTGCAGGATACCTGGTGTAGGATACCTGGTGCGGGATACCTGGTGCGGGATGCCTGGTACAAGATACCTGGTGCCTGGTGCGGGATACCTGGTGCGGGATACCTGGTGCGAGATACCTGGTGCGGGATACCTGGTGCGAGATACCTGGTGCTTGGTGCAGGATACCTGGTGCAGGATACATGGTGCGGGATACCTGGTGCGAGATACCTGGTGCGGGATACCTGGTACAAGATACCTGGTGTGAGATACCTGGTGTGGGATACCTGGAGCACCATACCTGGTACGAGATACCTGGTGCGGGATACCTGGAGCACCATACCTGGTACGAGATACCTGGTGCAGGACACCTGGTGCGGGATTCTTGGTGCAAGATAACTGGTGCGAGATATCTGGTGCGGGATACCTGGTGCGGGCTACCTGGTGTGGGATACCTGGTACGAGATATCTGGTACGGGATTCCTGGTATGGGATAACTGGTGTGGGATTCCTTGTCCAGGATACCTGGTGTGAGATACCTGGTACGAGATACCAGGTGCGAGATACCTGGTGCGGGAAACCTGGTGCGAGATACCTGGTGCGGGATATCTGCTGCGAGATATCTGCTGCGAGATATCTGGTGCGGGATACCTGGTGCCGGATAACTGGTGCGGAATATCTGCTGCGAGATATCTGGTGCGAGATACCTGATATGGGATACCAGGGATACCTGGTGGTGTGGGATACCTAGTGCGAGATACCTGGTGCGAGATACCTGGTGCGAGGTACCTGGTGCGGGACACCTGGTGCGGGATACCTGCTGCAAGATACATGGTGTGGGATACCTGGTGTGGGATTCCTGGTGCGGGATACCTGGTGCGGGATACCTGGTGCGGGACACCTGGTGCGGGATACCTGGTGCGGGACACCTGGTGCGTGATACCTGTTGCAAGATACATGGTGCGGGATACCTGGTGCGGGACACCTGTTGCGGGATACCTGGTGTGGGACACCTGGTGCGGGATACCTGGTGCGGGACACCTGGTGCGGGATACCTGTTGCAAGATACATGGTGTGGGACGCCTGGTGCCGGATACCTGGTGCGGGATTCCTGGTGCGGGATACCTGTTGCGAGATACCTGGTGCGAGATACCTGGTGCGGGATACCTGGTGCGAGATACCTGGTACGATATACCTGGTGCGAGATACCTGGTGTAGGATACCTGCTGCGGGATACCTGGTACGATATACCTGGTGCGAGATATCTGGTGCGGGATACCTGGTGCCGGATACCTGGTACGATATACCTGGTGCGAGATTCCTGGTGTAGGATACCTGGTGCGAGATACCTGGTGCGAGATACCTGGTGCGGGATACCTGGTGTGAGGTACCTGGTGCAGGATACCTGGTGCGGGATACCTGGTGCGGGATACCTGGTGCGAGATACCTGGTGCGAGATACCTGGCATGATATACCTGGTGCGAGATACCTGGTGCGGGATACCTGGTGCGAGATACCTGGTGTGAGATACCTAGTGCGGGATACCTGGTGCGGGATACCTGGTACGAGATACCTGGTGCGAGATACCTGGTGCGGGATACCTGGTGCGAGATACCTGGTGCGAGATACCTGGTGCGGGATACCTGGTGCGGGATACCTGGTGCGAGATACCTGGTACAAGATACCTGGTGTGAGATACCTGGTGTGGGATACCTGGAGCACCATACCTGGTACGAGATACCTGGTGCGGGATACCTGGAGCACCATACCTGGTACGAGATACCTGGTGCAGGACACCTGGTGCGGGATTCCTGGTGCAAGATAACTGGTGCGAGATATCTGATGCGGGATACCTGGTGCGGGCTACCTGGTGTGGGATACCTGGTACGAGATATCTGGTACGGGATTCCTGGTATGGGATAACTGGTACGGGATTCCTTGTCCAGGATACCTGGTGCAAGATACCTGGTACGAGATACCTGGTGCGAGATAACTGGTGCGGGAAACCTGGTGCGAGATACCTGGTGCGGGATATCTGCTCCGAGATATCTGCTGCGAGATATCTGGTGCGGGATACCTGGTGCCGGATAACTGGTGCGGATTATCTGCTGCGAGATATCTGGTGCGAGATACCTGATATGGGATACTAGGGATACCTGGTGGTGTGGGATACCTGGTGCGATATACCTGGTGCGAGATACCTGGTGTAGGATACCTGGTGCGAGATGCCTGGTGCGGGATACCTGGTGCGAGATACCTGGTGCGAGATACCTGGCATGATATACCTGGTGCGAGATACCTGGTGCGGGATACCTGGTGCGAGATACCTGGTGCGAGATATCTGTTGCGAGATACCTGATGCGAGATACCTGGTGCGGGATACCTGGTGCGAGATAACTGGTGCGAGATACCTGGTGCGAGATATCTGGTGCGAGATACCTGGTGCGGGATACCTGGTGCAAGATACGTGGTGCGGGATACCTGGTGCGAGATACCTGGTGCGAGATACCTGGTGCGGGATACCTGGTGCGGGATACCTGGTGCGAGATACCTGGTACAAGATACCTGGTGTGAGATACCTGGTGTGGGATACCTGGAGCACCATACCTGGTACGAGATACCTGGTGCGGGATACCTGGAGCACCATACCTGGTACGAGATACCTGGTGCAGGACACCTGGTGCGGGATTCCTGGTGCAAGATAACTGGTGCGAGATATCTGGTGCAGGATACCTGCTGCGGGCTACCTGGTGTGGGATACCTGGTACGAGATATCTGGTACGGGATTCCTGGTATGGGATAACTGGTGCGGGATTCCTTGTCCAGGATATCTGGTGCGAGATACCTGGTACGAGATACCTGGTGCGAGATAACTGGTGCGGGAAACCTGGTGCGAGATACCTGGTGCGAGATACCTGGTGCGGGACACCTGGTGCGGGATACCTGCTGCAAGATACATGGTGTGGGATACCTGGTGTGGGATTCCTGGTGCGGGATTCCTGGTGCGGGATACCTGGTGCGGGACACCTGGTGCGGGATACCTGGTGCGGGACACCTGGTGCGTGATACCTGTTGCAAGATACATGGTGCGGGATACCTGGTGCGGGACACCTGTTGCGGGATACCTGGTGCGGGACACCTGGTGCGGGATACCTGGTGCGGGATACCTGGTGCGGGACACCTGTTGCAAGATACATGGTGTGGGACGCCTGGTGCCGGATACCTGGTGCGGGATTCCTGGTGCGTGATACCTGTTGCGAGATACCTGGTGCGAGATACCTGGTGCAGGATACCTGGTGCGAGATACATGGTACGATATACCTGGTGTGAGATACCTGGTGTAGGATACCTGCTGCGGGATACCTGGTACGATATACCTGGTGCGAGATATCTGGTGCGGGATACCTGGTGCGGGATACCTGGTACGATATACCTGGTGCGAGATACCTGGTGTACGATACCTGGTGCGAGATACCTGGTGCGAGATACCTGGTGCGGGATACCTGGTGTGAGATACCTGGTGCAGGATACCTGGTGCAGGATACCTGGTGCGGGATACCTGGTGCGAGATACCTGGCATGATATACCTGGTGCGAGATACCTGGTGCGGGATACCTGGTGCGAGATACCTGGTGCGAGATATCTGGTGCGAGATACCTGATGCGAGATAGCTGGTGCGGGATACCTGGTGCGAGATAACTGGTGCGAGATATCTGGTGCGAGATATCTGGTGCGAGATACCTGTTGTACGATACATGGTGCGGGATACCTGGTGAGGGATACCTGTTGCGAGATACCTGGTGCGGGATACCTGGTGCGGGATTCCTGGTGCGGGATACCTGTTGCGAGATACCTGGTGCGAGATACCTGGTGCGGGATACCTGGTGCGAGATACCTGGTACGATATACCTGGTGCGAGATACCTGGTGTGGGATACCTGCTGCGGGATACCTGGTACGATATACCTGGTGCGAGATACCTGGTGTAGAATACCTGGTGCGTGATACCTGGTGCGAGATATCTGGTGCGAGATATCTGGTGCGAGATACCTGGTGCGCGATACCTGGTGCTTGATACCTGGTGCGAGATACCTGGTGCCTGGTGCGGGATACCTGGTGCGGGATACCTGGTGCGGGATACCTCGTGCAGGATACCTGGTGCGAGATACCTGTTGCCTGGTGCAGGATACCTGGTGTAGGATACCTGGTGCGGGATACCTGGTGCGGGATGCCTGGTACAAGATACCTGGTGCCTGGTGCGGGATACCTGGTGCGGGATACCTGGTGCGAGATACCTGGTGCGGGATACCTGGTGCGAGATACCTGGTGCTTGGTGCAGGATACCTGGTGCAGGATACATGGTGCGGGATACCTGGTGCGAGATACCTGGTGCGGGATACCTGGTACAAGATACCTGGTGTGAGATACCTGGTGTGGGATACCTGGAGCACCATACCTGGTACGAGATACCTGGTGCGGGATACCTGGAGCACCATACCTGGTACGAGATACCTGGTGCAGGACACCTGGTGCGGGATTCTTGGTGCAAGATAACTGGTGCGAGATATCTGGTGCGGGATACCTGGTGCGGGCTACCTGGTGTGGGATACCTGGTACGAGATATCTGGTACGGGATTCCTGGTATGGGATAACTGGTGTGGGATTCCTTGTCCAGGATACCTGGTGTGAGATACCTGGTACGAGATACCAGGTGCGAGATACCTGGTGCGGGAAACCTGGTGCGAGATACCTGGTGCGGGATATCTGCTGCGAGATATCTGCTGCGAGATATCTGGTGCGGGATACCTGGTGCCGGATAACTGGTGCGGAATATCTGCTGCGAGATATCTGGTGCGAGATACCTGATATGGGATACCAGGGATACCTGGTGGTGTGGGATACCTAGTGCGAGATACCTGGTGCGAGATACCTGGTGCGAGGTACCTGGTGCGGGACACCTGGTGCGGGATACCTGCTGCAAGATACATGGTGTGGGATACCTGGTGTGGGATTCCTGGTGCGGGATACCTGGTGCGGGATACCTGGTGCGGGACACCTGGTGCGGGATACCTGGTGCGGGACACCTGGTGCGTGATACCTGTTGCAAGATACATGGTGCGGGATACCTGGTGCGGGACACCTGTTGCGGGATACCTGGTGTGGGACACCTGGTGCGGGATACCTGGTGCGGGACACCTGGTGCGGGATACCTGTTGCAAGATACATGGTGTGGGACGCCTGGTGCCGGATACCTGGTGCGGGATTCCTGGTGCGGGATACCTGTTGCGAGATACCTGGTGCGAGATACCTGGTGCGGGATACCTGGTGCGAGATACCTGGTACGATATACCTGGTGCGAGATACCTGGTGTAGGATACCTGCTGCGGGATACCTGGTACGATATACCTGGTGCGAGATATCTGGTGCGGGATACCTGGTGCCGGATACCTGGTACGATATACCTGGTGCGAGATTCCTGGTGTAGGATACCTGGTGCGAGATACCTGGTGCGAGATACCTGGTGCGGGATACCTGGTGTGAGGTACCTGGTGCAGGATACCTGGTGCGGGATACCTGGTGCGGGATACCTGGTGCGAGATACCTGGTGCGAGATACCTGGCATGATATACCTGGTGCGAGATACCTGGTGCGGGATACCTGGTGCGAGATACCTGGTGTGAGATACCTAGTGCGGGATACCTGGTGCGGGATACCTGGTACGAGATACCTGGTGCGAGATACCTGGTGCGGGATACCTGGTGCGAGATACCTGGTGCGAGATACCTGGTGCGGGATACCTGGTGCGGGATACCTGGTGCGAGATACCTGGTACAAGATACCTGGTGTGAGATACCTGGTGTGGGATACCTGGAGCACCATACCTGGTACGAGATACCTGGTGCGGGATACCTGGAGCACCATACCTGGTACGAGATACCTGGTGCAGGACACCTGGTGCGGGATTCCTGGTGCAAGATAACTGGTGCGAGATATCTGATGCGGGATACCTGGTGCGGGCTACCTGGTGTGGGATACCTGGTACGAGATATCTGGTACGGGATTCCTGGTATGGGATAACTGGTACGGGATTCCTTGTCCAGGATACCTGGTGCAAGATACCTGGTACGAGATACCTGGTGCGAGATAACTGGTGCGGGAAACCTGGTGCGAGATACCTGGTGCGGGATATCTGCTCCGAGATATCTGCTGCGAGATATCTGGTGCGGGATACCTGGTGCCGGATAACTGGTGCGGAATATCTGCTGCGAGATATCTGGTGCGAGATACCTGATATGGGATACTAGGGATACCTGGTGGTGTGGGATACCTGGTGCGATATACCTGGTGCGAGATACCTGGTGTAGGATACCTGGTGCGAGATGCCTGGTGCGGGATACCTGGTGCGAGATACCTGGTGCGAGATACCTGGCATGATATACCTGGTGCGAGATACCTGGTGCGGGATACCTGGTGCGAGATACCTGGTGCGAGATATCTGTTGCGAGATACCTGATGCGAGATACCTGGTGCGGGATACCTGGTGCGAGATAACTGGTGCGAGATACCTGGTGCGAGATATCTGGTGCGAGATACCTGGTGCGGGATACCTGGTGCAAGATACGTGGTGCGGGATACCTGGTGCGAGATACCTGGTGCCTGGTGCAGGATACCTGGTGCAGGTTACATGGTGCGGGATACCTGGTGCGAGATACCTGGTGTCTGGTGCAGGATACCTCGTGCAGGATACCTGGTGCCGGATACCTGGTGCGGGATGCCTGGTACAAGATACTTGGTGCCTGGTGCTGGATACCTGGTGCAGGATACCTGGTGCAGGATACCTGGTGCCGGATACCTGGTGCGGGATACCTGGTTCTAGATACCTCATGCAGGATACCTGGTGTGGGATATCTGGTGCAATATACATGGTGCGGGATACCTGGTGCGAGATAACTGGTGCCGGATACCTGGTGCAAGATACCTGGTGCGGGATACCTGGTGTGGGATACCTGTTGCGAGATACCTGGTGCGGGATACCTGGTGTGGGATACCTGGTGCAAGACACCTGGTGCGGGAAACCTGGTATTGGATACCTGTTGCGAGATACCTGGTGCGAGATACCTGGTGCGGGATACTTGGTGCAGGATACCTGGTGCGAGATACCTGGTGCGAGATACCTGGTGCGGGATACCTGGTACGATATTCCTGGTGTGAGATACCTGGTGCGAGATACCTGGTGTGGGATACCTGGTACGATATACCTGGTTTGAGATACCTGGTGCGAGATACCTGGTGCGGGATACCTGGTGCGGGATACCTGGCGCGGGATACCTGGTACAATATACCTGGTATGAGATACCTGGTGCGGGATACCTGGTACGAGATACCTGGTGCGGGATACCTGGTGCGAGATACCTGGTACGAGATACCTGGTGTGGGATACCTGCTGGGGGATACCTGGTCCGATATACCTGGTGCGGGATACCTGGTGCGGGATACCTGGTATGATATACCTGGTGCGAGATACCTGGTGCAGGATACCTGGTGCGAGATACCTGGTGCAGGATACCTGGTACGAGATACCTGCTACGAGATACCTGGTGTGAGATACCTGGTGCAGGATACCTGGTACGAGATACCTGGTGCGAGATACCTGGTGTGGGATACTTGGTGCAGGATACCTGGTGCGAGATACCTGGTGTGAGATACCTGGTGCGGGATACCTGGTGCAGGATACCTGGTGCAAAATACCTGGTGCAGGATACCTGGTACGATATACCTGGTGTGAGATACCTGGTGCGGGATACCTGGTACGAGATACCTGGTGCGGGATACCTGGTGCGAGATACCTGGTGCGAGATACCTGGTGCGGGATACCTGGTGCGTAATACCTGGTGCGAGATACCTGGTACAAGATACCTGGTGTGAGATACCTGGTGTGGGATACCTGGAGCACCATACCTGGTACGAGATACCTGGTGCGGGATACCTGGAGCACCATACCTGGTACGAGATACCTGGTGCAGGACACCTGGTGCGGGATTCCTGGTGCAAGATAACTGGTGCGAGATATCTGGTGCAGGATACCTGCTGCGGGCTACCTGGTGTGGGATACCTGGTACGAGATATCTGGTACGGGATTCCTGGTATGGGATAACTGGTGCGGGATTCCTTGTCCAGGATATCTGGTGCGAGATACCTGGTACGAGATACCTGGTGCGAGATAACTGGTGCGGGAAACCTGGTGCGAGATACCTGGTGCGGGATATCTGCTCCGAGATATCTGCTGCGAGATATCTGGTGCGGGATACCTGGTGCCGGATAATTGGTGCGGAATATCTGCTGCGAGATATCTGGTGCGAGATACCTGATATGGGATACTAGGGATACCTGGTGATGTGGGATACCTGGTGCGAGATACCTGGTGCGAAATACCTGGTGCGAGATACCTGGTGCGGGACACCTGGTGCGGGATACCTGCTGCAAGATACATGGTGTGGGATACCTGGTGTGGGATTCCTGGTGCGGGATACCTGGTGCGGGATACCTGGTGCGGGACACCTGGTGCGGGATACCTGGTGCGGGACACCTGGTGCGTGATACCTGTTGCAAGATACATGGTGCGGGATACCTGGTGCGGGACACCTGGTGCGGGATACCTGTTGCAAGATACATGGTGTGGGACGCCTGGTGCCGGATACCTGGTGCGGGATTCCTGGTGCGTGATACCTGTTGCGAGATACCTGGTGCGAGATACCTGGTGCAGGATACCTGGTGCGAGATACATGGTACGATATACCTGGTGTGAGATACCTGGTGTAGGATACCTGCTGCGGGATACCTGGTACGATATACCTGGTGCGAGATATCTGGTGCGGGATACCTGGTGCGGGATACCTGGTACGATATACCTGGTGCGAGATACCTGGTGTACGATACCTGGTGCGAGATACCTGGTGCGAGATACCTGGTGCGGGATACCTGGTGTGAGATACCTGGTGCAGGATACCTGGTGCAGGATACCTGGTGCGGGATACCTGGTGCGAGATACCTGGCATGATATACCTGGTGCGAGATACCTGGTGCGGGATACCTGGTGCGAGATACCTGGTGCGAGATATCTGGTGCGAGATACCTGATGCGAGATAGCTGGTGCGGGATACCTGGTGCGAGATAACTGGTGCGAGATATCTGGTGCGAGATATCTGGTGCGAGATACCTGTTGTACGATACATGGTGCGGGATACCTGGTGAGGGATACCTGTTGCGAGATACCTGGTGCGGGATACCTGGTGCGGGATTCCTGGTGCGGGATACCTGTTGCGAGATACCTGGTGCGAGATACCTGGTGCGGGATACCTGGTGCGAGATACCTGGTACGATATACCTGGTGCGAGATACCTGGTGTGGGATACCTGCTGCGGGATACCTGGTACGATATACCTGGTGCGAGATACCTGGTGTAGAATACCTGGTGCGTGATACCTGGTGCGAGATATCTGGTGCGAGATATCTGGTGCGAGATACCTGGTGCGCGATACCTGGTGCTTGATACCTGGTGCGAGATACCTGGTGCCTGGTGCGGGATACCTGGTGCGGGATACCTGGTGCGGGATACCTCGTGCAGGATACCTGGTGCGAGATACCTGTTGCCTGGTGCAGGATACCTGGTGTAGGATACCTGGTGCGGGATACCTGGTGCGGGATGCCTGGTACAAGATACCTGGTGCCTGGTGCGGGATACCTGGTGCGGGATACCTGGTGCGAGATACCTGGTGCGGGATACCTGGTGCGAGATACCTGGTGCCTGGTGCAGGATACCTGGTGCAGGATACATGGTGCGGGATACCTGGTGCGAGATACCTGGTGCGGGATACCTGGTACAAGATACCTGGTACGAGATACCTGGTGCGGGATACCTGGAGCACCATACCTGGTACGAGATACCTGGTGCAGGACACCTGGTGCGGGATTCTTGGTGCAAGATAACTGGTGCGAGATATCTGGTGCGGGATACCTGGTGCGGGCTACCTGGTGTGGGATACCTGGTACGAGATATCTGGTACGGGATTCCTGGTGCGGGAAACCTGGTGCGAGATACCTGGTGCGGGATATCTGCTGCGAGATATCTGCTGCGAGATATCTGGTGCGGGATACCTGGTGCCGGATAACTGGTGCGGAATATCTGCTGCGAGATATCTGGTGCGAGATACCTGATATGGGATACCAGGGATACCTGGTGGTGTGGGATACCTAGTGCGAGATACCTGGTGCGAGATACCTGGTGCGAGGTACCTGGTGCGGGACACCTGGTGCGGGATACCTGCTGCAAGATACATGGTGTGGGATACCTGGTGTGGGATTCCTGGTGCGGGATACCTGGTGTGGGATACCTGGTGCGGGATACCTGGTGCGGGATACCTGGTGCGGGACACCTGTTGCGGGATACCTGGTGTGGGACACCTGGTGCGGGATACCTGGTGCGGGACACCTGGTGCGGGATACCTGTTGCAAGATACATGGTGTGGGACGCCTGGTGCCGGATACCTGGTGCGGGATTCCTTGTGCGGGATACCTGTTGCGAGATACCTGGTGCGAGATACCTGGTGCGGGATACCTGGTGCGAGATACCTGGTACGATATACCTGGTGCGAGATACCTGGTGTAGGATACCTGCTGCGGGATACCTGGTACGATATACCTGGTGCGAGATATCTGGTGCGGGATACCTGGTGCCGGATACCTGGTACGATATACCTGGTGCGAGATACCTGGTGTAGGATACCTGGTGCGAGATACCTGGTGCGAGATACCTGGTGCGGGATACCTGGTGTGAGGTACCTGGTGCGGGATACCTGGTGCGGGATACCTGGTGCGAGATACCTGGTGCGAGATACCTGGCATGATATACCTGGTGCGAGATACCTGGTGCGGGATACCTGGTGCGAGATACCTGGTGTGAGATACCTAGTGCGGGATACCTGGTGCGGGATACCTGGTACGAGATACCTGGTGCGAGATACCTGGTGCGGGATACCTGGTGCGAGATACCTGGTGCGAGATACCTGGTGCGGGATACCTGGTGCGGGATACCTGGTGCGAGATACCTGGTACAAGATACCTGGTGCGAGATACCTGGTGCGAGATACCTGCTGCGGGATACCTGGTTCGATATACCTGGTGCGAGATATCTGGTGCGGGATACCTGGTGCCGGATACCTGGTACGATATACCTGGTGCGAGATACCTGGTGTAGGATACCTGGTGCGAGATACCTGGTGCGAGATACCTGGTGTGGGATACTTGGTGCAGGATACCTGGTGCGAGATACCTGGTGTGAGATACCTGGTGCGGGATACCTGGTGCGGGATACCTGGTATGATATACCTGGTGCGAGATACCTGGTGCAGGATACCTGGTGCGAGATACCTGGTGCAGGATACCTGGTACGAGATACCTGCTACGAGATACCTGGTGTGAGATACCTGGTGCAGGATACCTGGTACGAGATACCTGGTGCGAGATACCTGGTGTGGGATACTTGGTGCAGGATACCTGGTGCGAGATACCTGGTGTGAGATACCTGGTGCGGGATACCTGGTGCAGGATACCTGGTGCAAAATACCTGGTGCGGGATACCTGGTACGATATACCTGGTGTGAGATACCTGGTGCGGGATACCTGGTACGAGATACCTGGTGCGGGATACCTGGTGCGAGATACCTGGTGCGAGATACCTGGTGCGGGACACCTGTTGCGGGATACCTGGTGTGGGACACCTGGTGCGGGATACCTGGTGCGGGACACCTGGTGCGGGATACCTGTTGCAAGATACATGGTGTGGGACGCCTGGTGCCGGATACCTGGTGCGGGATTCCTGGTGCGGGATACCTGTTGCGAGATACCTGGTGCGAGATACCTGGTGCGGGATACCTGGTGCGAGATACCTGGTACGATATACCTGGTGCGAGATATCTGGTGCGGGATACCTGGTGCCGGATACCTGGTACGATATACCTGGTGCGAGATACCTGGTGTAGGATACCTGGTGCGAGATACCTGGTGCGATATACCTGGTGCGGGATACCTGGTGTGAGGTACCTGGTGCAGGATACCTGGTGCGGGATACCTGGTGCGGGATACCTGGTGCGAGATACCTGGTGCGAGATACCTGGCATGATATACCTGGTGCGAGATACCTGGTGCGGGATACCTGGTGCGAGATACCTGGTGTGAGATACCTCGTGCGGGATACCTGGTGCGGGATACCTGGTACGAGATACCTGGTGCGAGATACCTGGTGCGGGATACCTGGTGCGAGATACCTGGTGCGAGATACCTGGTGCGGGATACCTGGTGCGGGATACCTGGTGCGAGATACCTGGTACAAGATACCTGGTGTGAGATACCTGGTGTGGGATACCTGGAGCACCATACCTGGTACGAGATACCTGGTGCAGGACACCTGGTGCGGGATTCCTGGTGCAAGATAACTGGTGCGAGATATCTGGTGCGGGATACCTGGTGCGGGCTACCTGGTGTGGGATACCTGGTACGAGATATCTGGTACGGGATTCCTGGTATGGGATAACTGGTGCGGGATTCCTTGTCCAGGATACCTGGTGCAAGATACCTGGTACGAGATACCTGGTGCGAGATAACTGGTGCGGGAAACCTGGTGCGAGATACCTGGTGCGGGATATCTGCTCCGAGATATCTGCTGCGAGATATCTGGTGCGGGATACCTGGTGCCGGATAACTGGTGCGGAATATCTGCTGCGAGATATCTGGTGCGAGATACCTGATATGGGATACTAGGGATACCTGGTGGTGTGGGATACCTGGTGCGAGATACCTGGTGCGAGATACCTGGTGCGAGATACCTGGTGCGGGACACCTGGTGCGGGATACCTGCTGAAAGATACATGGTGTGGGATACCTGGTGTGGGATTCCTGGTGCGGGATACCTGGTGCGGGATACCTGGTGCGAGATACCTGGTGCGAGATATCTGTTGCGAGATACCTGATGCGAGATACCTGGTGCGGGATACCTGGTGCGAGATAACTGGTGCGAGATATCTGGTGCGAGATACCTGGTGCGAGATACCTGGTGCGGGATACCTGGTGCGAGATACCTGGTATGATATACCTGGTGTGAGATACCTGGTGTAGGATACCTGCTGCGGGATACCTGGTACGATATACCTGGTGCGAGATATCTGGTGCGGGATACCTGGTGCGGGATACCTGGTACGATATACCTGGTGCGAGATACCTGGTGTAGGATACCTGGTGCGAGATACCTGGTGCGAGATACCTGCTGCGGGATACCTGGTGTGAGATACCTGGTGCAGGATACCTGGTGCAGGATATCTGGTGCGGGATACCTGGTGCGAGATACCTGGTGCGGGACACCTGGTGCGGGATACCTGGTGCGGGACACCTGGTGCGGGATACCTGTTGCAAGATACATGGTGTGGGACGCCTGGTGCCGGATACCTGGTGCGGGATTCCTGGTGCGGGATACCTGTTGCGAGATACCTGGTGCGAGATACCTGGTGCGGGATACCTGGTGCGAGATACCTGGTACGATATACCTGGTGTGAGATACCTGGTGTAGGATACCTGCTGCGGGATACCTGGTACGATATACCTGGTGCGAGATATCTGGTGCGGGATACCTGGTGCGGGATACCTGGTACGATATACCTGGTGCGAGATACCTGGTGCGAGATACCTGGTGCGAGATACCTGGTGCGGGATACCTGGTGTGAGATACCTGGTGCAGGATACCTGGTGCAGGGTACCTGGTGCGGGATACCTGGTGCGAGATACCTGGTGCGAGATACCTGGCATGATATACCTGGTGCGAGATACCTGGTGCGGGATACCTGGTGCGAGATACCTGGTGCGAGATATCTGGTGCGAGATACCTGATGCGAGATACCTGGTGCGGGATACCTGGTGCGAGATAACTGGTGCGAGATATCTGGTGCGAGATACCTGGTGCGAGATACCTGGTGCGGGATACCTGGTGCGAGATACCTGGTACGATATACCTGGTGTGAGATACCTGGTGTAGGATACCTGCTGCGGGATACCTGGTTCGATATACCTGGTGCGAGATATCTGGTGCGGGATACCTGGTGCGGGATACCTGGTACGATATACCTGGTGCGAGATACCTGGTGTAGGATACCTGGTGCGAGATACCTGGTGCGAGATACCTGGTGCGGGATACCTGGTGTGAGATACCTGGTGCAGGATACCTGGTGCAGGATACCTAGTGCGGGATACCTGGTGCGAGATACCTGGTGCGAGATACCTGGCATGATATACCTGGTGCGAGATACCTGGTGCGGGATACCTGGTGCGAGATAACTGGTGCGAGATATCTGGTGCGAGATATCTGGTGCGAGATACCTGTTGCGAGATACCTGGTGCGAGATACCTGGTGCGGGATACCTGGTGCGAGATACCTGGTACGATATACCTGGTGCGAGATACCTGGTGTGGGATACCTGCTGCGGGATACCTGGTACGATATACCTGGTGCGAGATACCTGGTGTAGAATACCTGGTGCGTGATACCTGGTGCGAGATATCTGGTGCGAGATATCTGGTGCGAGATACCTGGTGCGCGATACCTGGTGCTTGATACCTGGTGCGAGATACCTGGTGCCTGGTGCGGGATACCTGGTGCGGGATACCTGGTGCGGGATACCTCGTGCAGGATACCTGGTGCGAGATACCTGTTGCCTGGTGCAGGATACCTGGTGTAGGATACCTGGTGCGGGATACCTGGTGCGGGATGCCTGGTACAAGATACCTGGTGCCTGGTGCGGGATACCTGGTGCGGGATACCTGGTGCGAGATACCTGGTGCGGGATACCTGGTGCGAGATACCTGGTGCCTGGTGCAGGATACCTGGTGCAGGATACATGGTGCGGGATACCTGGTGCGAGATACCTGGTGTCTGGTGCAGGATACCTCGTGCAGGATACCTGGTGCGGGATACCTGGTGCGGGATACCTGGTACAAGATACCTGGTGCCTGGTGCTGGATACCTGGTGCAGGATACCTGGTGCGAGATACCTGGTGCGGGATACCTGGTTCTAGATACCTCATGCAGGAGACCTGGTGTGGGATATCTGGTGCAATATACATGGTGCGGGATACCTGGTGCGAGATAACTGGTGCCGGATACCTGGTGCGAGATACCTGGTGCGGGATACCTGGTGTGGGATACCTGTTGCGAGATACCTGGTGCGGGATACCTGGTGTGGGATACCTGGTGCAAGACACCTGGTGCTGGAAACCTGGCATTGGATACCTGTTGCGAGATAACTGGTGCGAGATACCTGGTGCGGGATACTTGGTGCAGGATACCTGGTGCGAGATACCTGGTGCGAGATACCTGGTGCGGGATACCTGGTATGATATACCTGGTGTGAGATACCTGGTGCGAGATACCTGGTGTGGGATACCTGGTACGATATACCTGGTGTGAGATACCTGGTGCGAGATACCTGGTGCGAGATACCTGGTGCGGGATACCTGGTACGATATACCTGGTGCGTGATACCTCGTGCGGGATACCTGGTGCGGGATACCTGGTACGATATACCTGGTATGAGATACCTGGTGCGAGATACCTGGTGCGGGATACCTGGTACGAGATACCTGGTGCGGGATACCTGGTGCGAGATACCTGGTACGAGATACCTGGTGTGGGATACCTGCTGCGGGATACCTGGTACGATATACCTGGTGCGGGATACCTGGTGCGGGATACCTGGTACGATATACCTGGTGCGAGATACCTGGTGCAGGATACCTGGTGCGAGATACCTGGTGCGGGATACCTGGTTCGAGATACCTGCTACGAGATACCTGGTGTGAGATACCTGGTGCAGGATACCTGGTACGAGATACCTGGTGCGAGATACCTGGTGCGGGATACTTGGTGCAGGATACCTGGTGCGAGATACCTGGTGCGGGTTACCTGGTGCGAGATACCTGGTGCCGAATACCTGGTACGAGATACCTGGTACGAGATACCTGGTGCGATATACCTGGTGCGAGATACCTGGTGGGAGATACCTGGTGCGGGATACCTGGTACGAGATACCTGCTACGAGATACCTGGTGCGGGATACCTGGTGCGGGATACCTGGTACGAGATACCTGGTGTGGGATACCTGCTGCGGGATACCTGGTACGATATACCTGGTGCGGGATACCTGGTGCGGGATACCTGGTGCGAGATACCTGGTGCAGGATACCTGGTGCGAGATACCTGGTGCGGGTTACCTGGTGCGAGATACCTGGTGCCGAATACCTGGTACGAGATACCTGGTACGAGATACCTGGTGCGATATACCTGGTGCGAGATACCTGGTGGGAGATACCTGGTGCGGGATACCTGGTACGAGATACCTGCTACGAGATACCTGGTGCGGGATACCTGGTGCGGGATACCTGGTACGAGATACCTGGTGTGGGATACCTGCTGCGGGATACCTGGTACGATATACCTGGTGCGGGATACCTGGTGCGGGATACCTGGTGCGAGATACCTGGTGCAGGATACCTGGTGCGAGATACCTGGTGCGGGATACTTGGTGCAGGATACCTGGTTCGAGATACCTGGTGTGAGATACCTGGTGCGGGATACCTGGTGCAGGATACCTGGTGCAAGATACCTGGTGCGGGATACCTGGTACGCTATACCTGGTGCGGGATACCTGGTACGAGATACCTGGTGCGGGATACCTGGTGCGAGATACCTGGTGCGGGATACCTGGTGCGAGATACCTGGTGGGAGATACCTGGTGCGGGATACCTGGTGGGAGATACCTGGTGCGAGATACCTGGTGCAGGTTACCGGATGGTGTGGGACACCTGCTGTGAGATACATGTCGTGGGGTATCCGATGGCAGCTCCCTCCCGTTCTCACCACCCAGGGAAATGGGCCAGGGCGAGACTGAGTCAGGGGGCAGGTGGGAATTCTGAACCTGCCACTTCCCGTCCCAAAGAGGAGGATCTCGCCATATCCAGAGGAGACCAGGACCACTCAACAGACACCGACCTTTTTCTAGGGAGTGAGACACTCTCCCATTGTAGACTCCCAGACGGCAATTGCCCCCACCGAGGCGGTAGTGAGGCAGATTCAAACCCAGCTCCTGGCTCCATGCCGGCTTCTGCCACGACTTTCGCCTGATTGGGCTGATTAAGCCCCGCCCTGCGAGGTTCCCAGCCAATTAAAAGGAACTGCATCTGATGACGTAATTTGATGATGTGTCATCAGCCGGTTTCCTTAAAGGGACCATGTCCACATTGATTGTGACAGTTGTGCTCTCAGTGTTATACAGCATTGAGTTGCTGCAAACAGCACAGAGGGACCGGGCTGCACCCAGGCTCTCCCATCACTCCATGCTTCTGGAGGGAGTCACAGCACGCAGGGAGGTTCTCTTCCCATCTAATGGGCGGAATAGACCTCCCCAGGCGACCAGCGCAGCCTGGTTGCACATTGCACAGGAGGGCACAAGCAGGGATGTGGTCAGGAGGACCAGACTGCAGTGGCACAAACCTTTCAATGATCTCAGTAGGTCACCAAACTTTACTGTAAAGCCACACTCACCTCATCCTGCTGTGCTCCTCATCACATCCCCATCACTCTGCCTTCCCTACCCTACTCCTGCACATCCTTACTCACACCAACTTAGCTTGCACCTCCACCCATCCCCCTCTCTCTCCATCTATATTATCAGTTCCCCATTTCACGAACCAACCTCACACTCACCGTCATCCTTGTCTCGGCATAACAACTAACATCACAAAAGGGTAGGCACTTGGGTCTTTTAGCCAATGTTCATGTCAAGTTTCTGTTAATGTGTTGTCAAACATTGAAATCTTTATTTTCAACACTTTGCATTCTTGGACAGATTTGTGTGTGCCTTTGGAAGTGGCTTAGTGAGTTGCAGTGACTGGTGAGATATAACGGTACCCCCGCAATGGTGGTGAGTGTGGGGTGGTTTACCCTGCAAAACAACGATCCAGCTTCTCAACTCCATGCTTCGCAACTGTGTGTACTCTGGCACCCAGAAAAGCAGCTATAGGACATTGAACAACGGACCCCCACAGGGTTCTGTTGTGGCACCCATGTTATTTAACATTTACACCAGTGCTCTGCCCAAAACGCAGTCCCGCAAGTTCGCATAAGCTGATGACATTGCCTCGGCCATGCAAAGCACGCATCTGTCCATCACTGCGGAGACATTTGACACAGGATGGAGGCCGACTTCAGCCGATGGCAACTCCGGCCAAACCTGCAAAAGACCATCACCTCGACATTCCACCATAACATAAGAATTAGGAGCAGGAGTCAGCCATTCAGCCTGCTCTGCCATTCAATGGGATCATGGCTGATCTTTGACCTCAACTCCACTTTCCTGACTGTCCCCATTTCCTTGGATCCCCTTAATATTCAAAAATCTATCGATCTCTGTCTTGAATATACTCAAAGACTGAGCCTTCACAGCCCTCTGGGGCAGAGAATTCCAAAGATTCACCACCCTCTGAATGAAGAAGTTTTTCCTCATCTCAGTCCTAAATGGCCAACTCCTTATCCTGAGACTGTGACCCCTGGTTTTAGACTCCCCAGCCCGGGGGAAACATCCTCCCTGCATCAACCTTGTCAAGCCCTGTAAGAATTGTGTCTGTTTCAATGAGATCACCTCTCATTCTTCTAAACTCCAGTGAATATCAGCCCAGTCTGCTCAATCTCTCCTCATAGGACAATCCTCCCATCCCAGGAATCAGTCTGGTGAACCATCGTTGCACTCCCTCTATGGCGAGTATCTCCTTCCTTAGGTAAGGCGACCAAAACTGTACACAATACTCCAGGTGTGGTCTCACCAGGGTCCTATATAATTGCAGTAAGACGTCTTTACTCTTGTACTCAAATCCTCCTGTAATAAAGGCCAACATACCATTTGCTTTCTTAATCACTTGCTGTACCTGCATGTTAACTTTCAGTGATTGGTGTACAAGGACACCCAGGTCTCTCTGAACACCAACATTTCCCAATCTCTCACCATTTAAAAAATACTCTACTTTTTAATTTTTCCAACCAAAGTGGATAACTTCACATTTTTCCACATTATATTCCATTTGCCATGTTCTTGCCCATTCACTTAGCCTGTCTATATCCCCTTGAAGTCTCCTTGCATCCTCCTCACAACTTACATTCCCACCTAGCTTTGTATTATCAGCAAACCTGGATATATTACATTTGGTCCCCTCATCCAAATCATTGATATAGATTGTGAATAGCTGGGGCCCAAACACTGATCCTTGCGGTACCCCACTAGTTACAGTCTGTCAACCCGAAAATGACCCGTTTATTCCTACTCTCTGTTTTCTGTCCATTAACCAATCTTTAATCCATGCTGGTATATTACCCCCAATCCCATGAGCCCTAATTTTGTTTAATAACCCCTTGTGTGACACCTTATCGAATGCCTTCTGAAAATCCAAATACACCACATCCACTGGTTCCCCCTGATCTATTCTGCTAGTTACAACCTCAAAAAACTCTTAACAGATTTGTCAAACACCCATCAAGCAAACCAAGCTTTGAAAATGTCCTTTTGCGGCTCTGAGGTAAACCCTGCCAGAAAACTCTCCTATTTAAGAGTCATGCTTGATCACACCCTGTCATAGAGACAACATCTCCAGACCCTTGGCAAGAAACGAGAGTCGGGTTAACTTCGTTCCAGAAACTGTCTGGATCCACATGAGAAGCAGATGCTTAAACCCTCTGAATGGCAGCACTCGCCCTGGTGTACTCGACAGCGAGTACTGCTCTCCGGCATGGCTATCAGTCCGCATGGCAAATCCATTGATATCCAGCTGAATTCTACTCTGAGAATTATCATCGGTACGCTTTTATCGACACCAACACCTTGGCTGCCCGTGCTTACAAATATCGCACCACCACACCCATGCCGTGAATAGGCAGTCTCCCGAGAATGCAACCGCAACACCGGCAAAGACAGGCTGATCCAGGCCGACTGGAACAACCTACCACCAATCCGTCTCAAATCTAGAAGGCCATTCTGCACCGTCACCGAAGCTCTTCAGCGATCTCCCCTCGGCTTCAATGACCGACGGCGAAATGCTTGGAAGAAGTGCGACATACGGAATGGATCCCATATCAAGGAGCTCACAGTACAACTGAAGGATCAAACCTTCCTCTCAAACAGTGGCAACCATCAACCGCCTCAGAACCGGTCATGGTCAATACTGCCACCTTCTCCATCGGTGGAAGATTAGTGTTTGCAGGACTCGAAAGTCTCACTTAGATTGCTCTGCCATCAATGCATCAGAAAGGCTGCCCTTCCCCTCCCTACCCTTCCCCCTCCGCCCCATCCCCCCACCCCCAGAGTGTACTGGGGAGCTATACTAACTGTGACCCATTGCCCCCGGGCCATAGCATTGTCTGTAACAGTGTAGGTGACCCACTGCCCCCAGAATCATAACATTGTCTGTAACAGTGTAGGTGACCTTTGCCCCAGGACCATAACATTGTCTGTAGCAGTGCAGGTGACCATTGCCTTGAGTTTTATTTGCCATCAGATCTTTCCGGGCAGCCTCGGGAGATTTTTTCTTGTCAGGCAACAGCACACGGCTGAATAAATAAAGGCGGTCCTTGTACTTTTTTGCCTTCCAGTGGAACCTGCAAAAGGAAAGAACGAGCAGCCCAGTCCAACAGCCATGAACAGCACCCTGGGGTGCAAGGGGCAGGTGGATAATGGGTAGCCTTGAAAGCCCCAGGTGACAAGCCAAACAATTTTAATTAATAAGAAAGGATTTCAGTCCATCAAAGTCCATCTCTTGCGTGGTGCCGATCCCTCTCTCCTGCAAATTGATGCTGGCTGCCCAGGAAGCTTTTACATAGAAACATAGAAATATGGAAAATAGGTGCAGGAGTAGGCCTTTCGGCCCTTGGAGCCTGCACCGCCATTCAATGAGTTCATGGCTGATCATTCCTTCAGTATCCCTTTCCTGCTTTCTCTCCATACCCCTTGATCCCTTTAGCCGCAAGGGCCATACCTCACTCCCTCTTGAATACATCTAACGAACTGGCCTCAACAACTCTCTGCGACAGGGAATTCCATAGGTTAACAACTCTCTGGGTGAAGAAGTTTCTCCTCATCTCGGTCCTAAATGGCTTACCCGCTATCCTTAGACTGTAACCCCTGGTTCTGGACTTCCCCAACATCGGGAACATTCTTCCTGCATCTAACCTGTCCCGTCCCATCAGAATTTTATATGTTTCTATGAGATCCCCTCTCATCCTTCTAAACTCCAGTGAATACAGGCCTAGTCGATCCAGTCTCTCCTCATATGTCAGTCCTGCCATCCCGGGAATCAGTCTGGTGAACCTCCGCTGCACTCCCTCAATAGCAAGAACGTCCTTCCTCAGATTAGGAGACTAAAACTGAACACAGTATTTCAGGTGGGGCATCACCAAGGCCCTGTACAACTGCAGTAAGACTTCCCTGCTCCTATACTCAAGCTATGAAGGCCAACATACCATTTGCCTTCTTCACCATCTGCTGTATCTGCATGCCAACTTTCAATGACTGATGAATCATGACATCCAGGTCTCATAGAAACATAGAAAATAGGTGCAGGAGTAGGCCATTTGGCCATTCTAGTCTGCACCGCCATTCAATGAGTTCATGGCTGAACATGCAACTTCAGTACCCCATTCCTGCTTTCTCGCCATACCCCTTGATCCCCCTAGTAGTAAGGACTTCATCTAACTCTTTTTGAATATATTTAGTGAATTGGCCTCAACAACTTTCTGTGGTAGAGAATTCCACAGGTTCACCACTCTCTGGGTTAAGAAGTTTCTCCTCATCTCGGTCTTAAATGGCTTACCCCTTATCCTTAGACTGTGACCCCTGGTTCTGGACTTCCCCAACATTGGGAACATTCTTCCTGCATCGAACCTGTCGAAACCCATCAGAATGTTAAACGTTTCTATGAGGTCCCCCCTCATTCTTCTGAACTCCAGTGAATACAAGCCCAGTTGATCCAGTCTTTCTTGATAGATCAGTCCCGCCACCCCGAGAATCAGTCTGGTGAACCTTCGCTGCACTCCCTCAACAGCAAGAATGTCCTTCCTCAAGTTAGGAGACCAAAACTGTCCACAATACTCCAGGTGTGGCCTCACCAAGGCCCTATACAACTGTAGCAACACCTCCCTGCCCCTGTACTCAAATCCCCTCGCTATGAAGGCCAACATGCCATTTGCTTTCTTAACCGCCTGCTGTACCTGCATGCCAACCTTCAATGACTGATGTACCATGACACCCAGGTCTCGTTGCACCTCTCCTTTTCCTAATCTGTCACCATTCAGATAATAGTCTGTCTCTCTGTTTTTACCTCCAAAGTGGATAACCTCACATTTATCCACATTATACTTCATCTGCCATGCATTTGCCCACTCACCTAACCTATCCAAGTCACTCTGCAGCCTCATAGCATCCTCCTCGCAGCTCACACTGCCATCCAATTTAATGCCATCCGCAAATTTGGAGATACCACATTTAATCCCCTCGTCTAAATCATTAATGTACAGTGTAAACAGCTGGGGCCCCAGCACAGAACCTTGCGGTACCCCACTAGTCACTGCCTGCCATTCTGAAAAGTCCCCATTTACTCCTACTCTTTGCTTCCTGTCTGACAACCAGTTCTCAATCCACGTCAGCACACTATCCCCAATCCCATGTGGTTTAACTTTGCACATTAATCTTTTGTGTGGAACCTTGTCGAAAGCCTTCTGAAAGTCCAAATATACCACATCAACTGGTTCTCCCTTGTCCACTCTACTGGAAACATCCTCAAAAAATTCCAGTAGAGTGGACAAGGGAGAACCAGTTGCACTCCCCTTTTCCTAATCTGCTGCTATTCAGATAATATTCTGCCTTCGTGTTTTTGCTCCCAAAGTGGATAACCTCACATTTATCCACATTATACTGCATCTGCCATGTAGTCGCCCACTTGCCTAACCTGTCCAAATCACCCTGCAGCCTCTTAGCAGCCTCCTCACAGCTCACACCACCACCCAGTTTAGTGTCATCTGCAAACTTGGAGATATTACATTCAATTCCTTCATCTAAATCATTAATATATATTGTAAAGAGCTGGGGTCCCAGCACTGAGCCCTGCGGCACTCCACTAGTCACTGCCTGCCATTCTGAAAAGGACCCGTTAATCCCGACTCTCTGCTTCCTGTTTGCCAACCAGTTCTCTATCCACGTCAGTACATTACCCCCAATACCATGTGCTTTGATTTTGCACACCAATCTCTTGTATGGGACCTTGTCAAAAGCCTTTTGAAAGTCCAAATACACCACATCCACTGGTTCTCCCTTGTCCACTCTATTCGTTACATCCTCAAAAAATTCCAGAAGATTTGTCAAGCATGATTTCTCCTTCATAAATCCTGACTTGGACCGATCCTGTCACTGCTTTCCAAATGTGCTGCTATTTCATCTTTAATGATTGATTCCAACATTTTCCCCACTACTGATGTCAGGCTATCCAGTCTATAACCGTTTTCTCTCTCCCTCCTTTTTTAAAAAGTGGTGTTACATTAGCTACCCTCCAGTCCATAGGAACTAATCCAGAGTCGATAGACAGTTGGAAAATTATCACGAATTCATCCACTATTTCTTGGGCCACTTCTTTAAGTACTCTGGGATGTAGACTATCAGGCCCCGGGGATTTATCGGCCTTCAATCCCATCAATTTCCCGAACACAATTTCCCGCCTAATAAGAATATCCTTCAGTTGCTCCTTCTCACTAGACCTTCGGACCCCATCCCCGTTTTATTTTTACTCCAGACAGGGATGTACAATTGTTGAAGTTCATCCATGTCATCTTTAAATGTTTGCCATTGCCTATCCACCGTCAACCCTTTAAGCATCCTTTGCCCGTCTAATCTAGCCAATTCGCGCCTCATACGATCGAAGTTACCTTTCCTTAAGTTCAGGACCCTAGTTTCTGAATTAACTGTGTCATTGTCCATCTTAATAAAGAATTCTACCATATTATGGTCACTCTTCCCCAAGGGGCCTCGCACAACAAGATTGCTAATTAGTCCCTTCTCATTACACATCACCCAGTCTAGGATGGCCAGCTCTCTAGTTGGTTCCTTGACATATTGGTCTAGAAAACCATCCCTTATACATTCCAGGAAATCCTCCTCCACCACATTGCTACCAGTTAGGTTAGCCCAATCAATATGTAGATTAAAGTCGCCCATGATTACTGCTGTGCCTTTATTGCACACATCCCTTATTTCTTGTTTTATGCTGTCCCCAACCTCACTACTACTGTTTGGTGGTCTGTACACAACTCCCACTAGCATTTTCTGCTCTTTGGTATTCCGTAGCTCCACCCATACAGATTCCACATCATCCAGGCTAATGTCCTTCCTTACTATTGCATTAATTTCTTCTTTAACCAGCAACGCCACCCCGCCTCCTTTTCCTTTCTGTCTATCCTTCCTAAATGTTGAATACCCCTGGATGTTGAGTTCCCAGCCTTGGTCACCCTGGAGCCATGTGTCCGTGATGCCAATCACATCATACCCATTAACTGCTATCTGCGCAGTTAATTCGTCCACCTTATTCCGAATACTCCTCGCATTGAGGCACAGAGCCTTCAGGCTTGTCTTTTTAACACACTTTGACCCTTTAGAATTTTGCTGTAATGTGGCCCTTTTTGTTTTTTGCCTTGGGTTTCTCTGCCCTCCACTTTTACTATTCTCCTTTCTATATTTTGCTTCTGTCTCCATTTTATTCCCCTCTGTCTCCCTGCATAGGTTCCCATCCCCCTGCCATATTAGTTTAACTCCTCCCCAACAGCACTAGCAAACACTCCCCCGAGGACATTGGTTCCGGTCCTGCCCAGATGCAAACCATCCGGTTTGTACTGGTCCCACCTCCCCCAGAACCGGTTCCAATGTCCCAGGAATTTGAATCCCTCCCTGCTGCACCATTGCTCAAGCCACGTATTCATCTGAGCTATCCTGCGATTCCTACTCTGACTAGCCCGTGGCACTGGTAGCAATCCTGAGATTACTACTTTTGAGGTCCTACTTTTTAATTTAACTCCTAGCTCCCTAAATTCGTCTCGCAGGACCTCATTCCATTTTTTACCTATATCGTTAGGCTAACCCACCAAACCAACCATGATATCACAGAGCCACGTGTCAGGATGGCTGATTGGAGATGAGGACTATCCCGTGCAGTGATGGCTAATGGCTCCAGGACAGTGTCCCCACACAGAGGAGTGAGGCCCATGGGATAACATGAAGTGTGATTGAGCCCAATTCCTGCATCGTAACATCCCATTGGACAAGGTGGTGGAGCAGTTCCCGAGTCGCTGCAATTACAGACGATAAGGGTACAGCATGATGTTGCTGTGCGGAAAGGATTGTCACTTCCTGAAGCTGAAGGGGATGATGATGATGGAGAGGAGAAAAATGGGTCTTCATCCCACACCTCAGGGGAATATTGCAGCTGGAGAGACAGCAACCTTTGGCCAAGGAATGGTGGGGACAACTTGCAGCCGAGCGCTTTCAATCAATAAACATTCCAAAGATCAATAAATGTGCTGTAGCCCTCCACACACAGCAGATTGTTAGAGTCTGCATTTCCAGAGAGAGCTGGTCCTTGCAAAAGTGACAGAAATCTCACATTTTATCATCGCTAAGTTGAATATATCCAAAGAAATTAGCCTTGAAGTCCACGTAGTCAATAGTTTTTTACTTTTTGGTCTCATATTTTTCAAGTGATTCCAATAATTTTGAACACTGACATCATCTCTACCCCTTGTGCCAGCTCTTAAAAAAATCCAAAATACTGCGGATGCTGGAAATCTGAAACTGAAACAGAAAATGCTGGAAATCTCAGCGGGTAGGCAGCATCTGCGGAGAGAGAAACAGAGTTAATGTTTTGGGTCGATGACCTTTCGCCAGGTTCATCGGGTTCTGGGGATGGGTCATCGACCTGCAACGTTAACTCTCTCTCTCTCCACAGGCGCTGCCCGACCCGCTGAGATTTCCAGCATTTTCTGTTGTTATTTTTTATGCCTTATTTGCTCTATTTCCGACTTCTCCGAGTTGGTTCCTGAGTGATGTGGGGTTGTGAGGTGGAGAGCTGGGAAAATCCCTCTGGAGCCCCCGAGGACTGAGGTGACTGGGGTCTCAGTTGAGCTGCTCACCATTCTCCCGCAGCGTTAAATCGGACTGGACCCGGGGCTGAACATCACACATGTGCTGATGTTGCAAAGAGGCCGGTTTATTATCACACGTGTGAGGGGCCGCCCATTGTCATGCGTGTGAGGGATGACCCATTGTCACGCGTGTGAGGGATGGCTCATTGTCACACGTGTGACGGACGGCTCATTGTCACACGTGTGAGGAACGACCCATTGTCACACGTGTGAGGGATGGCTCATTGTCACACGTGTGAGGGACGACCCATTGTCACACGTGTGAGGGATGGCTCATTGTCACACGTGTGAGGGACGACCCATTGTCACACGTGTAAGGGATGGCTCATTGTCACACGTGTGAGGGACGACCCATTGTCACACGTGTGAGGGACGACCCATTGTCACACATGTGACAGACGGCTCATTGTCACACGTGTGAGGGATAGCAACATCTGCAGCCACCCTGGTGCTGATAATGGGCTCAGACCAGCCTGTGGTCAGCGGGAGAACAGGTGTGATTGTCCCAGGTAAATCTTGGAAGCCCCGTGAATGTATTGTATTAGTGTCAGAAACAGGTCAAGGGCCAAACAGCAGAGCAAACCTGGTGAGTGTAATGTATTTGCTTCATGGGTTCTTTGCTTAAGAATTCTAAGCAACACATTGCTATTATGAACTGGTTGGTTTATTAACAAAGGTTTAACAATCATACTACACATTACCAGATCATCCACTAGGCTCACAACCACCTGCCTCATCGTGGATCCCCCGAACCCGACTGGCTGGGGTTTTATTTAGTCTTGTGAACATCACATGACTGGCTAAGCCACTCCCACTCAACAAACCAGTAAGCATTCTAACAGGAGCTAACATTACATGTGTCAAAGGAAAGTTAAGGAAGACATCAGGGAGATAGAAAGGGTATATAAAATTCTGTAATGAACAGGGAAGAAGACAGATGGGATCAGGACCAAGCAGATCAAGGCCAAGAAACTGCAAAGAGGTAATGCAAGAGAGGAATGTAAAGGGCGATAACATTCTTTATATCAGGGACAAGCGATGGGTACAGGGGCCTGTGCACCATGGCTGTGGGGAATATATACCTGCTGACAGACAAGTGCTGGAATGACTAAATATTATTTTTATTCATTCCTGGGATGTGGGCGCCGCTGGCAAGGCTGGCATTTATTGCCCATCCCTAATTGCCCCTTGAGAAGGTGGAGGTGAGCCGCCTTCTTGAACCGCTGCAGTCCGTGTGGTGAAGGTGCTCCCACAGTGCTGTTAGGGAGGGAGTTCCAGGATTGTGACCCAGCGACGATGAAGGAACGGCCGATATATTTCCCAGTCAGGATGGTGTGTGACTGGGAGGGGAACGTGGAGGTGGTGGTGTTCCCATGCGCCTGCTGCCCTTGTCCTTCTAGGTGGTAGAGGTCGCGGGTTTGGGAGGTGCTGCCGAAGAAGCCTTGGCGAGTTGCTGCAGTGCATCTTGTAGATGGTGCACACTGCAGCCACGGTGCGCCGGTGGTGGAGGGAGTGAGTGTTGAAGGTGGTGGATAGCTTATTTTCTCATAACAGACAGGATTTTTCTAACAAGTCTCTTGTGAGACATCATTTAAGGTGTGAGGACACAGATTTAAGAAAGTTGGTAAAAATAAGTCAGGGGGGAGATGAGGAGAATGTTTATTACGCAGCGAGTTGTCGTGATCTGGAATACACTGCCTGAAAGGGCGGTGGGAGCAGATTCAGAAATAATAGAATCATAGAAATTTACAGCACGGAATTCTGTCCACCATGCCTGTGCTGGCCGACAAAGAGCTTTCCAGCTTAATCCCACTTTCCAGCTCTAGGTCCGTAGCCCTGTAATCATCATCATAGGCGGTCCCTCGTATCGAGGATGACTTGCTTCCACACAAACAAGGATGAGTTCGCAGGTGTTTCAATGAAGGACCTAATATTCCAGCTGCTGAACTACATCCTGAAGGGTGGAAGATGCCTGTGGGTGGATTTTTTTAACGTGGGGTGACCGTTGCACACCAGCCACCACACGGGCTTGACAGAGCGAGGTCTTGGTCCAGTGGGAAGGGTTAACCAGGACCACTGGAGACCTGCTCTGCTGCACAGACCTAGTGCGCTCACATATCGCAGTGTGGGCTGGTCCGTGCTGCCTCTGGGCCCCTGGCCCCGAACTCAGGCTTCCCCTGGGCCCCATCACATCCCTCCACAGTCTCTCGCCGCTCCTTTGCCCCGACCTCGCTGTTCATGATGTACCTGCCCACGCTCCAATCAGCGACCTGGACCTTGATGACATCACTCTTCGCTGCCATTGCCCTCCTGCACCAGCTCGCGCTGCTCCCTAAGAACATAAGAAATAGGAACAGGAATAGGCCATTCGGCCCCTCGAGCCTGCTCCGCCATTCAATAAGATCATGGCTGATCTGATCATCGACTTCCCTGCCCACTCTCCATAACCCTTAATCGTTTAAGAATCTGTCTATCTCTGTCTTAAATTTATTCAATGTCCCAGCCTCCACAGCTCTGTGAGGCAGCAAATTTCACAGATTTACAACCCTTTGAGAGAAGAAATTCCTCCTCATCTCACTTTTAAATGGGCGGCCCCTTATTCAAAGACTATGCCCCCTAGTTTTGGTTTTGCCTATGAGTATAAATATCCTCTCTGCAGCCACCTTGTCGAGCCCCCTCATTATCTTATGTTTCGATAAGATCACCTCTCATTCTTCTGAACTCCAATATGTATAGGCCCAACCTACTCAACCTATCTTCATAAGTCAACCCTCTCATCCCCGGGATCAACCTAGTGAACCTTCTCTGAACTGCCTCCAAATCAGGAATATCATTTTGTAAATATGGGAACCAAAACTGCACACAGTATTCCAGGTGTGGCCTCACCAATACCCTGTATAGCTGTAACAAGACTTACCTGCTTTTATACTCCACCCCCTTTGCAATAAAGGCCAAGATTCCATTGGCCTTCCTGATCACTTGCTGTACCTGCATACTAACCTTTTGTGTTTCATGCACAAGTACCCCCAGGTCCCGCTGTACTGCAGCACTTTGCAATTTTTCTCCATTTAAATAATAACTTGCTCTTTGATTTTTTTCTGCCAAAGTGCATGACCTCACACTTTCCAACATTATACTCCATCTGCCAAATTTTTGCCCACTCACTTAATCTGTAGCTTTCTTCTCCATGTGGGACCTTATCAAAAGCTTTGCTAAAGTCCATATACACTGCATCAAACGCACTGCCCTCATCAACGCTCCTTGTTATCTCCTCAAAAAATTCAATCGTTAGTTAACTTTTAAAAGAGATTTGATTAAATACTTGGAAAACAAAAAAGGTGCAGGGCTGTGGAGAAAGAGCAAGGGAGTGGGGCTGATTGGATCGCTCTGTCACAAAGCCGGCACAGGATCGATGGGCTGAATGGCCTCCTTTTGTGAGGTATGAGTCAATGATTCTATTCTATGAAGTTAGAAGGGGATTTGAGTACAGGGGCGGGGAGGTGTTGCTACAGTTGTACAGGGCCTTGGTGAGGCCACACCGGGAGTATTGTGTACAGTTTTGGTCTCCTAACTTGAGGAAGGACATTCTTGCTATTGAGGGAGTGCAGCGAAGGTTCACCAGACTATTCCCGGGATGGCAGGACTGACATATCAAGAAAGACTGGATCAACTGGGCATGTATTCACTGGAGTTCAGAAGAATGAGAGGGGATCTCATAGAAACGTTTAAAATTCTGACGGGTTTAGACAGGTTAGATGCAGGAAGAATGTTCCCAATGTTGGGGAAGTCCAGAACCAGGGGTCACAGTCTAAGGATAAGGGTTAAGCCATTTAGGACCGAGATGAGGAGAAACTTCTTCACCCAGAGAGTGGTGAACCTGTGGAATTCTCTACCACAGAAAGTTGTTGAGGCCAATTCACTAAATATATTCAAAAAGGAGTTAGATGAAGTCCTTACTACTCGGGGGATCAAGGAGTATGGCGAGAAAGCAGGAATGGGGTACTGAAGTTGCATGTTCAGCCATGAACTCATTGAATGGTGGTGCAGGCTCGAAGGGCCGAATGGCCTACTCCTGCACCTATTTTCTATGTTTCTATGTTTCGATGTTTCTAAGATTGAGCAAACAGATACAGTGAATACGGAAGGACAACTTCCTTATCCTGGTCAGTTGGTGGGGTGTCAACAATTTAAAATGATAACTGAGAGAATGAGGAGAGAGGTTAGGAGGAATGTTTTACACCTTGACGCTGTCGGATTGGTAAAGCCCCAATTGGTTCACTAGTATCCCTCAGGGAAGGAAGCCTGCCCTTACCCGGTCTGGGCCTATAGGTGACTCCAGACCCACACCAAGTGGTTGGCTCTTCACTGCCCGCTAATGTGGTCCACCGAGACCCTCAGTTGTCTCAAACCCGGGTAACTAGGACAGGCAATAAATGCCGGCCTTGCCAGCGACGCCCACATCCTGAGAATGCATGGAAGGAGGTGGGGTGGATCTGTCTGATCGGGACATGCTCATTGTTCTGAATGGCCTTCGATCCTGAAACTTCCTCAGTTCCTACTTCATTCGGAATATCTCTCACACTCCGTTTGCTCCAAGCCTCACCTTTTCAGCACAAGGGCCTGTCACGTTTCACGTTTTCCCTGCATAAATTATGCAAATAAGGAACTGGTCTCCTCCCTGGCTGCAATCGCGCCTGTCTGGCATCTATATATATATAAAACATAAAGAAAATAACATTACAAATATATAATGGATGGTTTTAAAAGGTTGGAAAAAATAGCTGGAATTAAAATGTGATAATTTAATGATTTGGGGAATAAATGGTTTCCAATATAATACCTGTGTAGCTCAGTGCAGCCCATGCTGTCCCAGGATTATTGAGTGTAATTACCACTTTAACTGAAATTCCCTGTGACAGGCAGTCACAATACTGACCTAACAGTCTGATACCTGACAGACAAATTACAGCTCTCATATTGAAAAGCAAGTGCAGCTCTTGATTTCACTGTTAAAAAAACAGTTTCTCTCTGTCAGAAACTCAAATGGAATAATTTACATTTAGATATAAAAAAGAGACAATCTTAGGCGCATATTTTCTCTTCCTGTGTGACTTGTCACTCGATTTGCATAAAACTAGAGGTTAATAAGAATAAATGGCACGGTGCCTGATGCCTGATATGTGTGAACCCACCACCATGACCCAGCTTCCAGTACTGATCTTGGCCAAGTCAGCCCGGCTGCAAAATACCCCCATGTGGGTCTGAGGAGGGAGACGGACATGCTCAGCTCCAGCCTCCAGCTGTCAGACAACACTCATCATCTCGCTTTACAAGGCACCAGAAAGCTGCTCACACCACAAGCATCGTCAGGGGCAGGGAGGGGAAAGAGAACTCAATCCCAACAGAAGGAAGAAAGGTTCCTCCTTTATGGGATTGGATGGTGTAGGACATGGCAGCCACGGTGCGGGATCCAATCGTGGGAAAGCCCCACACAGTGGGTGAGCAGGAATCTCTGCTTCATACAAACATCGACCTGGACACGCCACTGATCTGCATCACATTCCCTGAGAATATGTACTTTAGTGATTGAAGGAATCAGAATCGCAGACCCCCGTCCCATCCCCGTGTGGGGGTATCACAAACCCCCATCCCATCACCGTGTGTGTGGGGGAATCACAGACACAGACCCCTGTCCCATCACCGTGTGTGTGGGGGAATCACAGACACAGACCCCTGTCCCATCACCGTGTATGTGGGGGAATCACAGACACAGACCTCTGTCCCATCATCGTGTGGGGAATCACAGACACAGACCCCTGTCCCATCACCGTGTGGGGAATCACAGACACAGACCCCTGTCCCATCACCGTTATGTGGGGGAATCACAGACACAGACCCCTGTCCCATCACCGTGTGTGTGGGGGAATCACAGACACAGACCCCTGTCCCATCCCTGTGTGGGGAATCACAGACACAGACCCCTGTCCCATCACCGTGTGGGGAATCACAGACACAGACCCCTGTCCCATCCCTGTGTGGGGAATCACAGACACAGACCCCTGTCCCATCATCGTGTGTGTGGGGGAATCACAGACACAGACCCCTGTCCCATCATCGTGTGTGTGGGGGAATCACAGACACAGACCCCTGTCCCATCACCGTGTGTGTGGGGGAATCACAGACACAGACCCCTGTCCCATCATCGTGTGTGTGGGGGAATCACAGACACAGACCCCTGTCCCATCACCGTGTGTGTGGGGGAATCACAGACACAGACCCCTGTCCCATCATCGTGTGTGTGGGGGAATCACAGACACAGACCCCTGTCCCATCACCGTGTATGTGGGGGAATCACAGACACAGACCCCTGTCCCATCATCGTGTGTGTGGGGGAATCACAGACACAGACCCCTGTCCCATCATCGTGTGTGTGGGGGAATCACAGACACAGACCCCTGTCCCATCACCGTGTGTGTGGGGGAATCACAGACACAGACCCCTGTCCCATCATCGTGTGGGGAATCACAGACACAGACCCCTGTCCCATCACCGTGTGTGTGGGGGAATCACAGACACAGACCCCTGTCCCATCACCGTGTGGGGAATCACAGACACAGACCCCTGTCCCATCACCGTGTGTGTGGGGGAATCACAGACACAGACCCCCGTCACATCACCGTGTGGGGAATCACAGACACAGACCCCTGTCCCATCATCGTGTGTGTGGGGGAATCACAGACACAGACCCCTGTCCCATCATCGTGTGTGTGGGGGAATCACAGACACAGACCCCTGTCCCATCATCGTGTGTGTGGGGGAATCACAGACACAGACCCCTGTCCCATCACCGTGTGTGTGGGGGAATCACAGACACAGACCCCTGTCCCATCACCGTGTATGTGGGGGAATCACAGACACAGACCCCTGTCCCATCACCGTGTGGGGAATCACAGACACAGACCCCTGTCCCATCACCGTGTGGGGAATCACAGACACAGACCCCCGTCACATCACCGTGTGGGGAATCACAGACACAGACCCCTGTCCCATCATCGTGTGTGTGGGGGAATCACAGACACAGACCCCTGTCCCATCACCGTGTATGTGGGGGAATCACAGACACAGACCCCTGTCCCATCACCGTGTATGTGGGGGAATCACAGACACAGACCCCTGTCCCATCACCGTGTATGTGGGGGAATCACAGACACAGACCCCTGTCCCATCATCGTGTGTGTGGGGGAATCACAGACACAGACCCCTGTCCCATCACCGTGTGTGTGGGGGAATCACAGACACAGACCCCTGTCCCATCACCGTGTGTGTGGGGGAATCACAGACACAGACCCCTGTCCCATCATCGTGTGTGTGGGGGAATCACAGACACAGACCCCTGTCCCATCATCGTGTGGGGAATCACAGACACAGACCCCTGTCTCATCCCTGTGTGGGGAATCACAGACACAGACCCCTGTCCCATCCCTGTGTGGGGAATCACAGATACAGACCCCTGTCCCATCATCGTGTGTGTGGGGGAATCACAGACACAGACCCCTGTCCCATCACCGTGTGTGTGGGGGAATCACAGACACAGACCCCTGTCCCATCACCGTGTATGTGGGGGAATCACAGACACAGACCCCTGTCCCATCACCGTGTATGTGGGGGAATCACAGACACAGACCCCTGTCCCATCATCGTGTGTGTGGGGGAATCACAGACACAGACCCCTGTCCCATCACCGTGTGGGGAATCACAGACACAGACCCCTGTCCCATCCCTGTGTGGGGAATCACAGACACAGACCCCTGTCCCATCCCTGTGTGGGGAATCACAGATACAGACTCCGTCCCATCACCCCATACTCTGTATTCCTGAAAGTATGCTTGGAACAATGGGTGAGGATTGGATACTATTTAAGCCACTTTGTTCAGAAGCGCCCCCCCCCCACCGCCAACCCTTCTGTTAACCCTGCTCCATGCTGCCACTCTCCCCTGTCTAATTCCACTTTTCCTCCATGCCGCTAACTTTGAGTCGCTCCTGTTGCACGTGACAAAGAAAGACCAGTATTTCAGGACTCAGGACATCCCTTGGCTCTCTACAATGAAGCACTTTTTGAAGTGTAGTCACTGTTGTAATGTAGGAAACATGGCAGACAATTTGCGCACAGCAGTGTGATAATGACCAGATAATCTGTTTTTGATATGTTGATTAAGGGATAAATATTGGCCAGAGCACCAGGGATAAGTCTGAAATAGAGTTATGGGATCTTTTACATCCACCTGAGAGAGCAGACGGGGCCTCGGTTTACTATCTCATCCGAAAGCCAGCACCTCCGACAGTGCAGCACTCCCTCAGTGCGGCGATCCCTCAGTACTGCCCTTCCGACAGTGCAGCATTCCCTCAGTGCTGCCCCTCCGACAGTGCGGTGCTCCCTCAGTACTGCCTCTCTGACAGTGCAGTGCTCCCTCAGTACTGCCCCTCCAATAGTGCAGTGCTCCCTCAGTACTGCCCCTCCAACAGTGCAGTGCTCCCTCAGTACTGCCCCTCCAACAGTGCAGTGCTCCCTCAGTACTGCCTCTCTGACAGTGCAGTGCTCCCTCAGTACTGCCCCTCCAATAGTGCGGTGCTTCCTCAGTACTGCCCCTCCGACAGTGCAGTGCTCCCTCAGTACTGCCTCTCTGACAGTGCAGCACTCCCTCAGTGCGGCGATCCCTCAGTACTGCCCTTCCGACAGTGCAGCATTCCCTCAGTGCTGCCCCTCCGACAGTGCGGTGCTCCCTCAGTACTGCCCCTCCAACAGTGCAGTGCTCCCTCAGTACTGCCTCTCTGACAGTGCAGTGCTCCCTCAGTACTGCCCCTCCAATAGTGCAGTGCTCCCTCAGTACTGCCCCTCCAACAGTGCAGTGCTCCCTCAGTACTGCCTCTCTGACAGTGCGGCGCTCCCTCAGTACTGCCCCTCCGACAGTGCGGCGCTCCCTCAGTACTGCCCCTCCGACAGTGCGGCGATCCCTCGGTACTGCCTCCCCGACAGTGCGGTGCTCCCTCAGTACTGCACTGGAAGTGTCAGCCTAGATTTTTGTGCTCAAGCCCCTGGAGTGGGACTTGAACCCACGACCTTCTGACCCAGAGGTGAGAGTGTTGCCCCCTGAGCCACGGCTGACACAGTGGAGGGCACTATGGAGATAGAAGGTGGTGTTGTAACACTGCTGCATGCCCTAGACCTCCCCCGGTGAGTGTGTATTTTGTTATCAGTCTGCAATCTGCCTTCAGTCCCAGTGCGATGTGCAGTGCCGTTAGCTGTAAACCCCTCGTGACCTAGGAAAGCATTGCTCACCAGATCAATATGACAGGACATTTGTAAGTGAGCATTAAATTGATAGAATACTATGATTTATCACCCAATTCTGACTAGACTCCCTCCTGTGTGGGAATAGGCAAGTTCCCTTCAATAAAATACTGTGGGATGTGGACAGAGGATGGATGAGACGTTAAACCCAGGCCCCGTCTGCTCTCTCAGGTGGATGTAAAAGATCCCGTGGTGTTATTTGAAGAAGAGCAGGGGAGTTCTCTCCGGTGTCCTGGTCAATATTTATCACTCAATCGACATCAGTAAATAGATTATCTGGTCATCACCCACAGATGCTGTCCGACCCGTTGAATATTTCCAGCGTTGGATGTTATTATGTGCTGCTTTGTCTATCACCTTTTGAAAGCCCATATAGACAACATCCACCACACTGCCCTCATCCACCCTCTTTGTACCTGCACCAAAGAAGTTGATCAAGAAAGTCAAACTCAATTTGTCTTTACCAAATGTGCTGGCTTTCATTTCAGAAGCTATATTTTTAATAAGCCCCTGCCACAATACTGAAATGACTCTCATTAAAGTCACAAATGACATCCTTTCTGACTGTGACAAAGGTAACCTATTCCTCCTCGTCCTTCTCGACTTGTCTGCAGCCTTTGACACGGTTGACCATTTCATCCTCCTCCAACGCCTCTCCACCATCGTCCAGCTGGGTGGGACTGCACTCGCCTGGTTCCATTCTTATCAGATACAGCAGGAGCGGTGAGGTCGGGGCGAAGGAGCAGTGCGAGACTGTGGAGGGATGTGATTAGGGCCCAGGCGAGGCGTGAGGTCGGGGCCAGGGGCCTAGAGGCAGCACGGACCAGCCCACACTGCGATATGTGTGCGCACTAGGTCCATGCAGCAGAGCTGGTCTCCAGTGGTCCTGGTTAACCCTTGCCACTGGACCAAGACCTCGCTCTGTCAAGCCCGTGTGGTGGCTGGTGTGCAACGGTCACCCCATGTTAAAAAAATCCACACACAGACATCATCCACCCTTCAGGATGTAGTTCAGGATCTGGAATATTAGGTCCTTCATTGGAACACCTGTTAACTTATCCTTTTTTTGGCGTGAAATCAAGTCATCCTCGTTTCGAGGGACTGCCTACAATGATGATCTTATCCATCTAATTGTAACCAGAAAATCTCCAGCAACGGCTTGTCTTCCCATTTCAGCATCGTTATCTCTGGTGTCCCCCAAGGATCTATCCTTGGCCCTCTCCTATTTCTCATCTATATGCTGCCCCTTGGCGAGATCATCTGAAAACAAGGAGTCAGTTTCCACATGTACGCTGATGACACCCAGCTCTATCTCACCACCACTTCTCTCGACCCCTGCTTGGTATCTAAATTGTCAGACTGCTTGTCCGACATCCTGTACTGAATGGGCAGAAATTTTTTCCAATTAAATTTTGGGAAGACTGAAGCCATTATCATTAGTCCCTCCACAAATTGTGTTCTCTAACCATAAGAACATAAATAGGAGCAGGAGTAGGCCATACAGCCCCTCGAGCCTGCTCCGCCATTCAATAAGATCATGGCTGATCTGATCATGAACTCAGCTCCACTTTCCTGCCCACTCCCCATAACCCCTTATCCCCTTATCGTTTAAGAAACTGTCTATTTCTGTCTTAAATTTATTCAATGTCCCAACTTCCACAGCTCTCTGAGGCAGCGAATTCCACAGATTCACAACACTCTGAGAGAACAAATTTCTCCTCATTTCAGTTTTAAATGGGCGGCCCTTTATTCTAAGACCATGCCCTCTAGTTCTAGTCTCCCCCATCAGTGGAAACATCCTCTCTGCATCCACCTTGTCAAGCCCCCTCATAATTTTATACGTTTCGATAAGATCACCTCTCATTCTTCTGAATTCCAATGAGTAGAGGCCCAACCTACTCAACCTTTCCTCATAAGTCAACCCCCTCATCTCCGGAATCAACCTAGTGAACCTTCTCTGAACTGCCTCCAAAGTAAGTATATCCTTTCGTAAATATGGAAACCAAAACTCCAGGTGTGGCCTCACCAATAGCCTGTGTAGCTGTAGTAAGACTTCCCTGCTTTTATACTCAATCCCCTTTGCAATAAAGGCCAAGATACCATTGGCCTTCCTGATCACTTGCTGTACCTGCATACTAACCTTTTGTGTTTCATGCACAAGTACCCCCAGGTCCCACTGTACTGCAGCACTTTGCAATCTTTCTCCATTTAAATAATAACTTGCTCTTTGATTTTTTTCTCCCAAAGTGCATGACCTCACACTTTCCAACATTATACTCCATCTACCAAATTTTTGCCGACTCACTCAGCCTGTCTATGTCCTTTTACAGATTTGTTGTGTCCTCCTCACACATTGCTTTTCCTCCCATCTTTGTATTGTCAGCAAACTTGGCGACATTACACTCAGCCCCTTCTTCCAAGTTGTTTTTATAGATTGTAAATAGTTGGGGTCCCAGCACTGATCCCTGCAACACCCCACTAGTTACTGGTTGCCAACCAGAGAATGAACCATTTATCCCGACTCTCTGTTTTCTGTTAGTTGGCCAATCCTCTAGCCATGCTAATATATTACCCCCAACCCCGTGAACTTTTATCTTGTGCAGTAACCTTTTATGTGGCACTTTGTCAAATGCCTTCTGGAAGTCCAAATGCACCACATCCACTGGTTCCCCTTTATCCATCCTGTTCATTACATCCTCAAAGAATTCCAGCAAATTTGTCAAACATGACTTCCCTTTCATAAATCCATGCTGACTCTGCCTGACCAAATTTTGCTTTTCCAAATGTCCTGCTACTGCTTCTTTAATAATGGACTCCAACATTTTCCCAAGCACAGATGTTAGGTAACTGATCCATAGTTTCCTGCTTTTTGTCTGCCTCCTTCTTTAAATAGAGGCATTACATTTGCAGTTTTCCAATCTGCTGGGACCTCCCCAGAATCCAGGGAATTTTGGTAAATTACAACCAATGCATCCACTATCCCTAACTCCATCCCTCTCCCTAGCATCAATCTGACGGTGAACAAGACTAATCACAACCTACGTGTCATACTTGACCCTGAAATGAGTTTCGAACCACATATCCGCGGCATAACTAAAACCGTCTTTTTCTACCTCCATAACATTGCCCGCCTCCGTCCCTGCCTCAGCTCTTCTGCTGCTGAAACCTTCATTCATTTGTTACCTCGAGACTTGACTATTCCAATTCACTCCTGGCCGGCCTTCCACATTCTACACTACGTAAACTTGAAGTCATCCAAAACTCAGCAGCCCGCGTACTAACCTGCACCAAGTCAAGATCTACATTGGTTCCCAGTTAAAGCTTCTACACGCACCGTCGCTCCGAGGGCTAGAACGTGGCGAGTTTCATCGTCGACCTTAGACGCCTTGCGGGATAGTACGAGAATTTGCAGAATCCTTGGGGGAAATGTTGCGGGACTTTATTGTGCTTGGAATTGGCCATGAGGACATCCTTCGCAAACCGCTGTCTGCCGGATCCCTGGATCTGAGCAAGGCCATCACGATAGCCCAGGCCTTCACATCCACGAGCGACAACACGAAGCAGATATCTTCACGGAATCGAGGCTCACCGGCAAGTACTGTGCTTCAAATAATGCCTTCAGCAGGCAGGACTGTATGCGATAGGGCCTAGGCTGACTCAGAGGCTGCTGGGGAGTGCTAATGTGAATCCATTAACACCATGCTGGCACTGTGGGGGCAGTCACAGAGCCCATCAATGACGATTCAAGCACTACGTGTGCAAGGGCTGTGGAACAATGGGGCACCTCCAGCGAATATGCAAATCACCTCGGACTCACCACGTGGCAGAGTCAGGAGAGGACGACCGATCCAGTGTGGATCACGCTGAACGAGTAGGAGAGGCAACTCAGCTGGAGGATGAGAAGGAAGTGTATGGGGTACACACCTTCACCACCAAAAGCCCTCCGATAATGTTGAAAGTCAAACTTAACGGCATTCCAGTCTCCATGGAATTGGACACGGGAGCGAGTCAATCGATTATGAGCCAGAAGGCTTTTGAGAAACTGTGAAGTAACAAGGCACAGAGGCCAAAACAGCGATTCACATAACGCTGCGCACTTACACCAAAGAACTCATACCTGTTATTGGCAGTGCGGCAGTGAAAGTATCGTATGACGGAATGGTGCATGATTGACCACTATGGATTGTACCAGGCGATGGCCCAATGCTGTTCGGCAGGAGCTGGCTAGGAAAGATCCGTTGGAACTGGTACGACATCAAAGAACTGTCTTCAGTGGATGAAGCCTCGTGCGCCGGGGTGTTAAACAAATTCCTGCAGTTATTTGAGCCAGGCATTGGCAGCTTCACAGGCACCAAAGTGCAGATTCATCTTGTTCCTAGGGCACGGCCCATTCATCACAAGGCCCGAGCAGTCCCATATACGATGCGAGAGAAAGCCAAAATCGAGCTGGACAGACTTCCACGAGAGGGAATCATATCGCCAATCGAGTTCAGTGAGTGGGCCAGTCCAATTGTGCCAGTGCTAAAGAGCGATGGGATGGTCGGAATCTGTGGAGACTACAAGGTAACGATCAACCGAGTCTCGATACAGGACCAGTACTCGCTACCCAAAGCGAAGGACCTATTCGCAACGCTAGCAGGGGGAAAGTCATTCACTAAGCTAGATCTAATCTCTGGTTACATGACACAGGAGCTGGCTAAACCGTCAAAGAAGTTGACGTGCACCAACACGCACATAGGACTGTTCGTGTACCACAGATGCCCCTTTGGGATTCGCTCGGCTGTGGCCATCTTCCAGAGGAACATGGAGAGTCTGCTGAAATCGGTTCCATGTACAGTGGTGTTCCAGGATGACATCCTGATCACTGGTCGAAACACCACCGAACACTTGCACAACCTGGAAGAGGTTCTAAAGCGACTGGACAGAGTGGGAGTCAGGCTGAAACGCTCCAAGTGTGTTTTCCTGGTGCCAGAGGTCGAATTTCTGGGAAGAAAGATTACGGCAGACGGCATCAGACCCACGGACTCCAAGATGGAGGCCATCAAGAATGCACCCAGACCACACAACGTGATGGAGTTGTGTTTGTTCCTGGGACTCCTCAACTACTTTGGTAACTTTCTACCGGGGTTTGCTGGAACCCTTGCATTTATTGCTAGGCAAAGCTGATGACTGGGTTTGGGGCAAATCTCAAGAAACAGTCTTTAACAAGGCTAGAAATCTGCTATGCTCCAACAAATTACTTGTATTGTATGACCCATGTAAACGCTTGATACTAGCATGTGATGCGTTGTCGTATGGGGTTGGGTGTGTGTTACAGCAAGCAAATGTGTCGGGCAAACTGCAACCTGTTGCATATGTGTCCAGAAGTTTGTCCGAGGCTGAAAGAACTGACAGTATGATTGAGAAAGAAGAATTGGCTTGTGTATACGGAGTTAAGAAAATGCACCAATATCTATTTGGTCTCCGGTTTGAGCTCGAAACCAACCAGAAACCGCTCACATCACTGCTCTCGGAAAGCAAAGGTATCAACACCAATGCTTCATCCCGCATCCAAAGATGGGCACTAACATTGTCTGCGTATGACTATGTAATCCGCTACAGACCAGAACTGCGCTGATGCCCTCAGTCGGTTGCCATTGTCCACCATCGGGGTGGAAACGGCGCAACCCGCAGACTTGCTTCTGGCAATGGATGCCTTTGAGAGCGAGGGATCACCCGTCACGGCTCGCCAGATCAGGTTCTGGACCAGCCAGGACTCCCTGTTATCACTAGTAAAAATATGTTTCCTCAATGGGAGCTGGTTGGGGGTTCCCGGGGAAATGCAAGAGGAACTTAAGCCTTTTCACCGAAGCAAGGACGAACTGTCATCCAGTCAGATTGTCTCCTATGGGGGAATCACGTGATTTTGCCAAAAAAAGGCAGGGAAACGTTTATACGCGACCTTCACAGTACCCACCCAGGCATAGTCAGGATGAAGGCTATCACCAGGTCACACGTCTGGTGGCCCGGCATTGACTCCGAATTAGAGTCATGTGTACACCAATGTAACACTTGCTCACAGCTGAGCAACGCACCCCGGGAGGCCCCTCTGAGTCTGTGGTCATGGCCCTCCAAACCATGGTCCAGGGTCCACGTAGACTTCGCTGGCCCTTTTCTAGGGAAGATGTTTCTAGTAGCAGTGGTCACTTGCTCAAAATGGATTGAATGTATAATAATGCCATCATATACGTCCACTGCCAGCATTGAAAGCCTCCGGGCCATGTTCACCACCCATGGTTTGCCCGACGTCCTTGTTAGTGACAATGGACCATGTTTCACCAGCTCGGAATTCAACGAGTTCATGACCCGCAATGGCATCAAGCATTTCAGGTCTGCCCCATTTAAACCCACATCCAATGGCCAAGTGGAACGGGCAGTCCAAACCATCAAGTAAAGCTTGAGACGGTTAACGGATGGCTCCCTGCAGACCCAGTTATCCCGGGTTCTGCTCAGCTACCGGACGCGCCCCCACTCACTCACCGGGGCTCCCCCGGCAGAATTGTTAATGAAGAGAGCACTCAAAACCAGGCTCTCCTTAGTCCACCCGGACCTTAATGATCACGTAGAAACCCGACGTCACTGGCATAACACGTACCGCGATCGCGCGGCTGCATCGCGTGACATTGAAATCAATGACCCGGTGTTTGTTCTCAATTACGGTCAAGGTCCCAAATGGATTGCTGGCACAGTCTTAGCCAAGGAGGGGAATAGAGTGTTTTGTTGTAAAATTGTTGATTGGGCAAACGTGCAGAAAGCACCTGGATCAGACCAAATTGCGAATCACTGATAACCAAGAACAGTTTGAGGAAGACTCCACCATCTATGATCCACCAACACACACCCAACCAGCAATTGACCTCGCTGTCAACCACAAGAATGAACCCACCTTGCCCGACAGTCTGACCAGACCAGCCAAGCTGCAGTGCAGCAATGACCCAACCAACTCACCCAATGCCAGGATGTCAACTCAGGCGATCGAACAGGGAACGCAGACCGCCAGATCGCCTCAACCTGTAAATAACTTGTACTCAAGACTTTGGGAGGAAGTGATGTTATGTATGTGAACCTCACCTGTGTGTAAGACTTGCCACTAGAGGGCACACCTGTGGGGGACCTACGGGTCACCTGTGTATCCTGGTGCAAGCAGGTATAAAAGACACCATGCTCTGCCTCACTTTGGAGTTATATTAAAGAGACCAAAGTCACAGTGGTTTAAGTTTACAACACAGCCTCGTGGAGTTATTCTGAACTTAACAGCCTCGAATTCAAAATTCTCAGCCTTGTTTACAAATCACTCCATGGCCTTGCTCCTCCCTATCTCTGTAATCTTTTTCAGCTTCACAACCCCACAAGATGTCTGTGCTCCTCAAATTCTGGTCTCTGGAACATCTCTCATTACAACTGATTGGTGGCCGTGCCTTCTGTTGCCTGGGCTCCAAGCTCTGGAACTCCCTCCCTAAACCTCTCCGCCTCTCTATCTCTCTTTCCTCCTTTAAGACACTCCTTAAAACCAACCTCTGTGACCAAGCTTTTGATCATCTGCCTTAATTTCTTCTGTAGCTCGGTGTCAAATGTATCTGTTTGTCTGTAACACTGCTGTGAAGCACCATGGGACGTTTTACCACGTTAAAGGTGCTATATAAATAAAAGTTATTATTATTATTTTTCCAAATACCATTGTCTCAAAAAAGGTTCCTCACCACCGATGTTAGGCTGACTGGCCTGTAGTTCCTGGGTTTATCCCACGCCCCCTTTTTGAACAGGGGTGTAACATTTGCAATCCTCCACTCCTCTGGCACCATCCTCATAGCTGAGGAACATAAGAACATATGAAATAGGAGCAGGAGTTGGCCATTCAGCCCCTCGAGCCTGCTCCGCCATTCAATAAGATCATGGCTGATCTGATCATGGATTCAGTTCCACTTCCCCGCCCGCTCCCCATAACCCTTTACTCCCTTATCGCTCAAAAATCTGTCTATCTCCACCTTAAATATATTCAATGAGGATTGAAGATTGTGGCCAGAGTCTCTGCAAATTCCACCCTACTTCCCATCCGGACCTGGTGACTTTGTTGTACTTTGAGCGCTGCAAACCTTAAAAGAACCAACTCTTTATCTTTTCATCATTTTAAACATCTTGATTAAATTACCCCACAATCTTCTAAACTCAAGGGAATACAAGCCAAATGTATGCAACCTGTCCTCACAATGCAAGCCGGATCGTACCGTCAATGCTGATTCACTTTAAGCAAGGGCTGGCCCTGTTACCGGCCAAGATGCAGGTTACCTTGTACAAGGTGTTAGTGTGGAAACAAGTCATCCTCGACTCCGGGGAACTGCTGAAGGAGAAGAATTAGGGCCAGCGGGATCTCCTGGACTAGTTTCGATTGCCTAAGGGATTCAGACAGGAATTGTCCAGACTTTTCCCCTAATTGGCCTGTTATTTTGCCTCTCCTCGGGATCACATGGTCTAGGTTGGGGTAGGAGTGGGTATATTATGGTGTACAAGGTATCGCAGCGGTGTGTGTTGGGCTGGATGGAACAGAGGTACGTTTGTTTAAAAAGGGAGAAAGGTATAGACTGAGTAATTACAGGCCAGTCAGCCTAACTTGGTGGTGGGAAAATGATTGGAAAAAATTCTGAGGGACAGGATAAATATTCCTTTAGAAAGATACGGATTAATCAAGGACAGTCAGCATAGATTTGTTAAGGGAAAGTTGTGTCTGATTAACTTGATTGAATTATTTTGAAGAAGTAACCAGGAGGGTGGATGAGGGCAGTGCGTTTGATGTAGTGCATATGGACTTTAGCAAGGCTATTGATAAGGTCACACATGGCAGACTGGTCACAAAAGTAAAAGCCCATGGGATCCAGGGCAAAGTGGCAAAATTGGCTCAAAGGCAGGAAACAGAGGGTAATGGTTGATGGGTGTTTTTGTGACTGGAAGGCTGTTTCCATTGGGGTACCGCAGGGCTCAGTGTTGGGTCCCTTGCTTTTTGTGGTTTACATCAATGATCGAGACTTGAATATAGGGGGTCCGATTAAGAAGTTTGCAGATGATACTAAAATCGGCCGTGTGGTTGATAATGAAGAAGAAAGCTGTAGACTGCAGCAAGATATCAATGTACTGGTCAGGTGGGCAGAACAGTGGCAAATGGAATTCAATCTGGAGAAGTGTGAGGTAATGCATTTGGGGAGGTCTAACAAGGAAAGGGAATACACATTAAATGATAAGAGAAGTGTAGAGGAACAAAGGGACCTGGGAGTGCAGGTCCACAGATCCCTGAAGGTAGCAGACCAGGTAGATAAGGTGGTTAAGAAGACATACGGAATACTTGCTTTTATTAGCCGAAGCGTAAAATACAAGAGCAGGGAGGTTATGCTTGAAATGCATAAAATACTAATTAGGCCACAGCTAGAGTACTGCGGCAGTTCTGGTCACCGCATTATAGAAATTATGTGATTGCACTGGAGAGGGTACAGAGGAGATTTATGAGGATGTTGCCTGGACTGGAGAATTTTAGCTATGTGGAAAGATTGGATAGGCTGGGGTTGTTTTCATTGGAACAGAGGAGGCTGAGGGGAGACCTGATTGAGGTGTATAAAATGATGAGGGGCCTGGATAGAGTGGATTTCCCTTGGCACAGGGGTCAACAACCAGGGGGCATAGATTTAAAGTAATTGGTAGGCGGTTTAGAGGGGATTTGAGGGGAAATATCTTCATCCAGAGGGTGGTGGGGTTCTGGAACTCACTGCCTGAAAGGGTGGTAGAGGCAGAAACCCTCACCAGGGCTACGGACCGAGAGCTGGAAAGTGGGATTAGGCTGGGTAGCTCTTTGTCGGCTGGCGTGGACACGATGGGCCGAATGGCCTCCTTCTGTGCTGTAAGTTTCTCTAATTGTATGATTTCTTGTCCAACATTGTTCGTATGTAATATTCTGGTGATTATGTACTGCACTCCCTCCTAAACCCTGTGAGGTACGGGGCCCAGATAGGATTTGACTGAGGCTCTGTACAACTACAGCATCACCTCCTCCCCTTTGTATTCCAGCCCACGAGGTAAAGGCCCACATTCCATGAGCCGTTTTGTTTAGTTTTTGTACCCGTACACTCGCTTTTCGTGGTTTGTGTACACGGACACACAAATCTCTTCGCTTCGCCACGGTTTCTAGCTGCTCACCATTTAGAAAATATTTTAATTTGTCTTTCTTGGGTGCAAAGTGAGTGACCTCACACCTCCCCACGTTAAACTCCATCTGCCACAGCTTTGCCCACTCACTGAATTGATCGATGTCCCTTCACAACTTTCTGCTCCCATCGACACTGAGCTCACTCACTGAGCCTCCGAACTTAGAACCTTCAGCAAACCTGGATATACAGCTCGCTGTTCCTGTATCCGAGTCACAGATACAAGTGGTGAAATGCTGGGGCCCAGTACAGATCCACTTGCCATATCCAGCCTATCCGAACGCAGTCCCTGTATCCTTACTCTCTCCTCCCGATCAATTTCCCACCCGCGTTGGAAAGTTGTCTCCAATTCTGTGCGCTTTCATTTTGCAATTAATTTCATGTGTGGAACCTTATGAAATGCCGACTGCAAGTCCATATATACAACATCTGTAGATGCTCCCTTATCCACCATGTTAGTGACCTCCTCAAAACACTCAACGAGATTAGTCAGACATGACTTGCCTGTCACAAATGCACACTGGCTCTCTCTGATCAGTTCGATCGTGTCCAATTGCTCCGTCACTCTGTCCCTTACGGCAGATTCTAGTAACTTCCCCACAACAGATGCTACTCTGTCAGGCCTGTAGTTACCTGGTTTCTGTCTCCCACTTTTTTAAAATACAGAGCGACATTTACAATTTCCAAAAACACTGGCACAATTCCATGAGAAAGTTGGATGAGGAGAGGCAGAACAGACGCAAGAATTCAATGACCTTAAAACATGCTTTGAAAGTTGCGTGTGATTTATTTGCTTGTATTTTGTCCATGCAAAGTGTAATTAAATTAATTTAACAAGAAAAATAAATGGTTGGAAGAGTGAATTGTCAGCACCGATTAATCAGCGTGAGCCAATGCCCTTCAGTTATTTTTGTTACTTTGTTTTCTGAATTTTGTGCACATCAAGGTGAGGAATGTAGTGTCAGAAAATGGAACTCTTCCTATTTCAGGCAAACTGTGTCACCGTCAAACACTCCCAGGGCAGGTACAGGGGTTAGATACAGAGTAAAACTCCCTCTACACTGTCCCATCAAACACTCCCAGGGCAGGTACAGCACGGGGTTAGATACAGAGTAAAGCTCCCTCTACACTGTCCCATCAAACACTCCCAGGGCAGGTACAGGGGTTAGATACAGAGTAAAGCTCCCTCTACACTGTCCCATCAAACACTCCCAGGGCAGGTACAGGGGGTTAGATACAGAGTAAAGCTCCCTCTACACTGTCCCATCAAACACTCCCAGGGCAGGTACAGGGGGTTAGATACAGAGTAAAACTCCCTCTACACTGTCCCATCAAACACTCCCAGGGCAGGTACAGGGGGTTAGATACAGAGTAAAGCTCCCTCTACACTGTCCCATCAAACACTCCCAGGGCAAATACTGCATGGAGTTAGATAGAGAGTAAAGCTCTCTCTACACTGTCCCCTCAAACATTCCCAGGGCAGGTACAGCACAGGGTTAGATACAGAGCAAAGCTCACTCTACACTGTCCCATCAAACACTCCCAGAGCAGGTACAGCACAGATTAGATACAGAGTAAAGCTCCCTCTATACTGTCCCATCAAACACTCCCAGAGCAGGTACAGCACAGATTAGATACAGAGCAAAGCTCCCTCTACACTGTCCCATCAAACACTCCCAGGGCAGGTACAGCACAGGGTTAGATACAGAGTAAAGCTCCCTCTACACTGTCCCTTCAAACACTCCCAGGGCAGGTACAGCATGGGGTTAGATACAGAGTAAAGCTCCCTCTACAGTGTCCCATCAAACACTCCCAGGGCAGGTACAGCACGGGTTAGATACAGAGTAAAGCTCCCTCTACACTGTCCCATCAAACACTCCCAGGGCAGGTACAGCACGGGGTTAGATACAGAGTAAAGCTCCCTCTACACTGTCCCATCAAACACTCCCAGGGCAGGTACAGCACGGGGTTAGATACAGAGTAAAGCTCCCTCTACAGTGTCCCATCAAACACTCCCAGGGCAGGTACAGCACGGGTTAGATACAGAGTAAAGCTCCCTCTACACTGTCCCATCAAACACTCCCAGGGCAGGTACAGGGGGTTAGATACAGAGTAAAGCTCCCTCTACACTGTCCCATCAAACACTCCCAGGGCAGGTACAGGGGGTTAGATACAGAGTAAAGCTCCCTCTACACTGTCCCATCAAACACTCCCAGGGCAGGTACAGGGGGTTAGATACAGAGTAAAGCTCCCTCTACACTGTGCAACAAGGCGACTCAGCCATAATCTCCGACGAGTGCCCTCCTACTATATCCGTGACTTGTTTTCTCTTTTCTTGATCTCAATGAGTGCGATGGGCAGTGCTGCCTGTAATGTCACGATGGGCCGAGGGCAGACTGCAGACCTCACAGTGAGCAGACTTTCACCGCAGGGTCTCAGACAACTTGTCCCCGGAATATCCTCAAGTCCCGGTTGCTGCTCCGTTGCTGCAGTCCGGACTCCGAGAGTGTCGAGAGCAAAACTTGAAAGACATCCTTTGAAGTGTCGCGACTTACATAGCGTTCAAAGCACCCGAAATAAATGGAGACAAAAAGAGTGTCTGTGATCCCGCACAGATCAGCAGTCACCTTTGGAAGTCATTGTGTGAAATCAAATGAACTCCCATCAATCAAAAGATGTCTTTTAAAACAGCAAGATGAGAAATCATTTGATGACCATTTGCATGATTTCAAAGAAAGATTTGAATACCTCTGACTGTTCGATGATTCTGGTAACTACAAAGGCAGGGGAATCAAAACAAGAAAGTGGAACTCAGAAAATGGAATTAAGGTCAGGCAAAGTTGAAATTCGTTCAAAATTTCCTTCAGTAAAATTTTGACTTTCAACATCCTCACTCGTGCAAAGTTACAGGACCCCTCAACGCCTGAAGGTGCTGACTCTCCCCGGGGTATAGTCCCTGAAGTTGCTGACACTCCCTGGGGTACAGTCCCTGAAGGTGCTGACTCTCCCTGGGGTACAGTCCCTGAAGGTGCTGACTCTCCCCGGGGTACAGTCCCTGAAGGTGCTGACTCTCCCTGGGGTACAGTTCCTGAAGGTGCTGACTCTCCCAAAGGGTACAGTCCCTGCAGGAGCTGACTCTCCACGGGGTACAGTCCCTGAAGGGGCAGACTCTCCCTGGGGTACAGTCCCTGAAGGTGCTGACTCTCCCTGGGGTACAGTCCCTGAATGTGCTGACTCTCCCTGGGGTACAGTCTCTGAAGGTGCTGACTCTCCCTGAGGTACAGTCCCTGAAGGTGCTGACTCTCCCTGGGATCAAATCCCTGAAGGTGCTGACTCTCCCCGGGGTACAGTTCCTGAAGCTGCTGACTCTCCCTGTGGTACAGTCCCTGAAGGTACTGACTCTCCCTGGGGTACAGTCACTGAAGGTGCTGACTCTCCCTGGGGTACAGTTCCTGAAGATGCTGACTCTCCCTGGGGAACAGTCCCTGAAGGTGCTGACTCTCCCGAGGGTACAGTCCCTGAAGGTGCTGACTCTCCCTGGGGTACAGCTACTGAAGATGCTGACTCTCCCTGGGGAACAGTCCCTGAAGGTGCTGACTCTACCTGGGGTACAGTTCCTGAAGGTGCTGACTCTCCCTGGGGTACAGTTCCTGAAGGTGCTGACTCTCCCTGAGGGACAGTCCCTAAAGGTGCTGACTCTCCCTGCGATCAAATCCCTGAAGGTGCTGACTCTCCCCGGGGTACAGTTCCTGAAGGAGCTGACTCTCCCCGGGGTACAGTTCATAAAGGTGCTGACTCTCCCCTGGGTACAGTTCCTCAAGGTGTTGATTCTCCCTGGGGTACAGCTCCTGGAGGTGCTGACTCAACCCGGGGTACAGTCCCTGAAGGTGATGACTCTCCCTGGGGTAAAGTCCCTTAAGGTGCTGACTCTCCCTGGGGTACAGTTCCTGAAGGTGCTGACTCTCCCAAAGGGTACAGTCCCTGAAGGAGCTGACTCCAACTGGGGTACAGTCCCTGAAGGAGCTGAATCTCCCTGAGGGACAGTCCCTGAAGGTGCTGACTCTCCCTGGGGTACAGTTCCTGAAGGTGCTGACACTCCCAAAGGGTACAGTCCCTGAAGGAGCTGACTCTCCCCGGGGTATAGTCCCTGAAGTGGCCGACTCTCCCTGGGGTACAGTTCCTAAAGGTGCTGACTCTCCCTGGGGTACAGTTCCTGAAGGTGCTGACTCTCCCAGGGGTACAGTCCCTGAAGGAGCTGACTCTCCCCGGGGTATAGTCCCTGAAGTGGCCGACTCTCCCTGGGGTACAGTTCCTAAAGGTGCTGACTCTCCCGAGGGTACAGTCCCTGAAAGAGCTGACTCCCCCTGGGCTACAGTCCCTGAAGGTGCTGACTCTCCCTGAGGTACAGTCCCTGAAGGTGCTGACTCTCCCTGGGATCAAATCGTTGAAGGTGCTGACTCTCCCCGGGGTACAGTTCCTTAAGGTGCTGACTCTCCCCGGGGTACAGTTCCTGAAGGTGCTGACTCTCTCTGGGGTACAGCTACTGAAGGTACTGAATCTCCCCGGGTACAGTCCCTGAAGGTGTTGACTCTCCCTGGGGTACAGTCCCTGAAGGTGTTGACTCTCCCAAAGGGTACAGTCCCTGAAGGAGCTGAATCTCCCTGGGGTACAGTTCCTGAAGGTGCTGACTCTCCCGAGGGTACAGTCCCTGAAGGAGATGACTCCCCCTGGGCTACAGTCCCTGAAGGTGCTGACTCTCCCTGAGGTACAGTTCCTGAAGGTGCTGACTCTCTCTGGGGTACAGTTACTGAAGGTACTGACTCTCTCCGGGGTATAGTCCCTGAAGGTGCTGACTCTCCCTGGGGTACATTCCCTGAAGTTGATGACTGTCCCTGGGGTACAGTCCCTGAAGGTGCTGACTCTCCCCGGGGTACAATACGTGAAGCTGCTGAATCTCCCTGGGGTACATTTCCTGAATGTGCTAACTCTCCCCGGGGTACAGTCCTTGAAGGTGCTAACTCTCCCTGGGGTACAATGCGTGAAGGTGCTGACTCTCCCTGGGGTACAGTCGCTGAAGTTGCTGACTCTCCCTGGGGTATAGTCCCTGAAGATGTTGACTTGCCCCGGGCTACAGTCCCTGAAGGTGCTGAATCTCCCTGGGGTACAGTTACTGAAGGTACTGACTCTCACTGGGGTACAGTCCCTGAAGGTGCTGACTCTCCCTGGGGTACAGTCCCTGAAGATCTTGACTCGCCCCGGGGTACAGAACCTGAAGGTGCTGACTCTCCCTGGGGTACAGTTACTGAAGGTACTGAATCTTCCTGGGGTACAGTCCCTGAAGGTGCTGACTCTCCCCGGGGTACAGTCCCTGAAGATACTGACTCTCCCTGGGGTACAGTCCCTGAAGGTGCTGACTCTACCTGGGATCAAATCCCTGAAGGTGCTGACTCTCCCTGGGGTACAGTTCCTGAAGGTGCTGACTCTCCCCGGGGTACAGTCCCTGAAGGTGCTGACTCTCACTGGGGTACAGTCCCTGAAGGTGCAGACTCTCCCCGGGGTACAGTTCCTGAAGGTGCTGACTCTCCCTGGGGTACAGTTCCTAAAGGTGCTGACTCTCCCGAGGGTACAGTCCCTGAAGGAGCTGACTCTCCCTGGGGTAAAGTCCCTGAAGGTGCTGACTCTCCCTGGGGTACAGTCCCTGAAGGTGCAGACTCTCCCTGGGGTACAGTCCCTGAAGGAGCTGACTCTCCCCGGGGTATAGTCCCTGAAGTGGCTGACTCTCCCTGGGGTACAGTTCCTAAAGGTGCTGACTCTCCCGAGGGTACAGTCCCTGAAGGAGCTGACTCCCCCTGGGCTACAGTCCCTGAAGGTGCTGACTCTCCCTGAGGTACAGTCCCTGAAGGTGCTGACTCTCTCTGGGATCAAATCCCTGAAGGTGCTGACTCTCCCCGGGGTGCAGTTCCATAAGGTGCTGACTCTCCCCGGGGTACAGTTCTTGAAGGTGCTGACTCTCTCTGGGGTACAGTTACTGAAGGTACTGACTCTCCCCGGGGTACAGTCCCTGAAGGTGCTGACTCTCCCCGGGGTACAGTCACTGAAGGTGCTGACTATCCCTGGGGTACAGTTCCTCAAGGTGCTGACTCTCCGTGGGTTACATTCCCTGAAGGTGCTGACTCTCCCTGGGGTACAGTCCCTGAAGGTGCTCACTCTCCCTGGGGTGCAGTCCCTGAAGGTGCTGACTCTCTCTGGGGTACAGTTCCTGAAGGTGCTGACTCTCCCAAAGGGTACAGTCCCTGAAGGAGCTGACTCTCCCAGGGGTATAGTCCCTGAAGTGGCCGACTCTCCCTGGGGTACAGTTCCGAAAGGTGCTGACTCTCCCGAGGGTACAGTCACTGAAGGAGCTGACTCCCCCTGGGCTACAGTCCCTGAAGGTGCTGACTCTCCCTGAGGTACAGTCCCTGAAGGTGCTGACTCTCCCTGGGATCAAATCCCTGAAGGTGCTGACTCTCCCCGGGGTACAGTTCCTTAAGGTGCTGACTCTCCCCGGGGTACAGTTCCTGAAGGTGCTGACTCTCTCTGGGGTACTGTTACTGAAGGTACTGACTCTCCCCGGGGTACAGTCCCTGAAGGTGCTGCCTCTCCCTGGGGTACAGTTCCTGAAGGTGCTAAGTCTCCCCGGGGTACAGTCCTTGAAGGTGCTAACTCTCCCTGGGATACAGTTCCTGAAGGTGCTGACTCTCCCTGGGGTACAGTCCCTGAGGGTGCTGACTCTCCCTGGGGTACATTTCGTGAAGTTGATGACACTCCCTGGGGTATAGTCCCTGAAGGTGCTGACTCTCCCTGGGGTACATTTCCTGAAGGTGCTGACTCTCCCTGGGGTACATTCCCTGAAGTTGATGACTGTCCCTGGGGTACAGTCCCTGAAGGTGCTGACTCTCCCTGGGGTACATTCCCTGAAGTTGATGACTGTCCCTGGGGTACAGTCCCTGAAGGTGCTGACTCTCCCTGGGGTACATTCCCTGAAGTTGATGACTGTCCCTGGGGTACAGTCCCTGAAGGTGCTGACTCTCCCCGGGGTACAGTCCCTGAAGATACTGACTCTCCGTGGGGTACAGTCCCTGAAGGTGCTGACTCTCCCTGGGGTACAGTTCCTTCAGGTGCTGACTCTCCCCGGGGTACAGTCCCTGGCGGTGCTGACCCTCCCTGAGGTACAGTCCCTGAAGGTGCTGACACTCCCTGGGATCAAATCCCTGAAGGTGCTGACTCTCCCTCGGGTACAGTTCCTGAAGGTGCTGACTCTCCCCGGGGTACAGTTCCTGAAGGTGCTGACTCTCCCTGGGGTGCAGTCCCTGAAGGTGCTGACTCTCTCTGGGGTACAGTTCCTGAAGGTGCTGACTCTCCCAAAGGGTACAGTCCCTGAAGGAGCTGACTCTCCCAGGGGTATAGTCCCTGAAGTGGCCGACTCTCCCTGGGGTACAGTTCCTAAAGGTGCTGACTCTCCCTGGGGTAGAGTCCCTGAAGGTGCTGACTCTCCCTGGGGTACAGTTACTGAAGATACTGCCTCTCCCTGGGGTACAGTCACTGAAGGTGCTGACTGTCCCTGGGGAACAGTTCCTCAAGGTGCTGACTCTCCGTGGGTTACATTCCCTGAAGGTGCTGACTCTCCCTGGGGTACAGTCCCTGAAGGTGCTCACTCTCCCTGGGGTACAGTCACTGAAGGTGCTGACTCTCCCTAGGGTACAG